>NW_017173325.1:200338-210047 GCF_001652005.2 Ceratina calcarata | reverse complement strand
AATCTTTGCATAAATGAAATTAATTAAAAGCAATAAATGCGCAATACAAATATGATACATTTCGAGAACGTAGTTTTTATAAATTTCGCAATTATTTCAAGTCAATGTCTTAGGAATAAGTAAATGCGTCAAGAAGACATGGATTAAATAGTGAGAAGCACACTCGTGGAGATCATTATTCAAGTGCATTCAAGAGTATCTTTTTTGCAGTACTAGCGGTTTTCTTTATCTGACATAAGCGATTTCAACGGCAAGCCACTTATGTATTTAACAAGTGTGTTGAAATAAATGAATATATCACTGTAAAATTCTGGGCCCAGTGTAATCTTTGCATGGTGTTTGTTATAAAATCTCAATAAAACAATCCCGAACAAATCATTCGAACATAAATTACGTCAGAAGAGAGAATAAACAAGATCATATGTCGCGGAGTATATTGTACTTGAAGGAACAACTAAATACAGGATTAATCGCTGATAAGCATTATGAATGTTTGTCGATAGAGCAGAGGAAAGTTGCAAACTTATGCAATGGAATACCGAACGCCAGGTGGCGGGAAGCATTCGTATGGGGGTACCGATACAGGTAAGTACAGGTGAGAGACGGCGGGAACTGGTGAAAGAGCAAGAGAGGGCTTATCAAATTGATGGTAGGAAAGGAGACAGACTGGGTGAGGGGCCGCAGAACATCGTCCAAGCACCTTCGTTGTTCGAGCAGTACAGTGCTGAACGCCATAGGTACTTAATGCACGTATGTTTCCTCTACTCTATCGAGAATATTAAGGATCTATGATCCTCCGCGATCACAGCGATTTAAAAGTGATTATTTTACACGAGAAGTGTCAGAAAAACTTACCGCTGCAGCAATGTTTCGCCATCGGTAGCCAGACCTCCGGAAGAATCCACGAACAGAAATGACGACCGAGCGGTTTCACAAGTGAGTTTCCTTTTATATGCACGACGAACTTTGTGCATACCATTCTTAGTTTTCGCGTTCTTGTTTTTCTATAAATGATACGCGTTTGCATGCTTGAGCAAGATGTCTATCTGAGGCATAGCCAGTAGAGAAATGCTGCGGAACGAGGTTCTCGTTTCTCGCTACAATGAAAAAATGACATGCCTGGTTAGCGATCAGACTGAGCTATATATTGTGCCTTGAGCATTCTAAACATTTAAAATACTTACCAAAAACTATGAAATCGTTGTCGTACATCGCGCGCGTGCGCGATTTATGCATAAAGACATTTGTATTTAAATGAACGCAAGCATTTATCGCTCAATCTATTTTTGTAAGCACCAGACCCGCATACATATCATTCTCGTCTGAAACCAGAAATTCGCTTAATTGAGAGATGCGATAGATTCGTTCCAAAAGATGCTGAGTAGCGCATTCTTTCTGCGAAGCGAGATCGAAAACAGGATGTTTAATACAAGGAAAACATTTCATTTTCGTATAACATGTATTTAAATTCGAAAAGTTAATAAATCTGTAACAAATCGTCAAGCCTCATTTATTGCAAATGATTTGTAACGCGGAGAAAATTATCATGCAAGGAACTCGTTTAAACTGATTTTCATACGTACTTTCTCTGACACCCTCGCTTTCATTCTTCATATTCAGAATCTTTTTCAATCTTTCTTCCATATTCTTAAACACCTAATAACACAAAATTAATACAACGTATAAATGTATTATGTCTAAAATATAAATTTCGAGTAACAAAGCTCATATGCAAGTAACAATGTTAAATATTATGTAATGATTTTTAATTAGAGAAAGACTAATTAACAGAAGAAAAGTCGAGCGAAGGAGAAAACTATAACGTGCCATGTCGCATTATCCTAGTGCTAGATGTACACTGTTAACTGTAATTACAGGTGGAAAATTATCAACAAACTAGCTAGATAACTATGTAATAATTATACGTATACAGCGAAAAATTGTAGAGATCAAACGAGACTGATAATTCTGAAATTTAACAATTGTCTACTAGGCCAATCTATAGAATAATTAATTCATCATCGTAATTACTTTTCCTATAGAGCTGCACGCGACGGCTTTTTAGACATCTTAAAAGAAGCAACAAAAAAAGATTGTAACGCGCGGGATGACGGTGGAATGACCCCCACATTATGGGCAGCCTTCGAAGGTCACTTAGATGCTCTGAGACTGCTCGTCGCCAGAGGGTATGTTCGCAAAACTATGCTACTTATAAGAACATACATGCGAGGAATATCGAATCGCTTCGTAAAACATTTACACGGACATGCTAATTTATTTAATTACGCGAATGAAAGGCACACTCATATATTACAGATTTTCAATCTCAATGCACGGTCTTTATACACACAATCACAGTAATAATTATTCGGTGTACGGCTAATTGCAAATCATTGGATTTTAACCCTACATACATACGTATGCCGCTAAGGACGACGCGTACTTGGCTATGTTTATATGTAGCCAATATACGCATTTACTTTCTTGTTTTAATGAACGATTTATTCACTATCGAGAATATGCGTATGCGTTTGTATTAACATGCGTATTTATGTGAACTTACTTGGGATAATTGAGGAAAGATAAAACTTCTGAACGGAAGCGATGTGACTCCTGTCAACCGGCACATGAGACTGCCATGTTTTGGCGGCAAAGTGATAACAATTCATTAGCTATCGAAAATGATTCTCGATCTACTTGGCATGCGCGAAAATTCAATTGAATGTTTCTCGTATGCTCAATACTGATAGTTTTATTTCTCATAAAAATTGACAAAGAATAAATACATTTATTTATATGATATGACAAAGAATAAATATATAATGTCTGACGTCCGTTTCACAAAAAAATTTGCACATGCCTTAAATTAACTGTGCGAGTAACACAATTAAGCACAAGGTCGTTATGGCTAGTGGACACGACAATTTTAGTGTTATAGACTTCGTGTAAACGTCGAAGGTAAAACAACAGAACTTGCAGTAATAAACGACGTCAAGTACATACGTTGTACGTACATATATTTTTGCACGTAGAGGAGAGTTTTGTGTTAAACGATGACAGGTGTACGAAGCCGGAAATATACGCTATAATCTGGCATCTATCGACCCCACGAACGGAAATTACGGCCAAGCGAGCACCGGTGAAAAACAATCGAGTACGAATGGGACAAAACCCGGTGACAGGATGAAACGGAATAAGGGAACAAGAAATTGTTATTTTACGTGCCGGGGTTTCGTTCCAAACTAGTTTTATTATATTATCGTTTGCTAACAGAAATGATATATACATAATACAGAATATACGTAATAATCGTATCTTAACTCTGAATTCAGAACGTAAATATAAAAGTCTCCAAATGGAATAATGTAAAATAATCGCTCTTATTCTATTGTCTTCCCTGCATGCCTAATTATTTATGGATAGCAGACGATTTAATGGTATAGCATACTACAGTTTATAAGAGCACATCGTTAATGTAATAACGGATACAATGATCGTTACAATATTACCGTAATTTTTCTAATTGTGCAGTATTATGTAGTTCTGTCAATTCTTTTTCTTTCCCTAAAATCGCTTTGAATGACAATTTGAAACCACCTTACGATGGCGTGTTTCATTTTATATATAAATACGTTCGTTCGGCAATATAAAAGCTGAAAACGCACGTGCCCCACTGTGAATAAGATCATATGTCGTTCAATTGGCTTCAGTGTAAAGCCGAAGAACGATAGAAATTCAATATTAAGATCTGGTGTCCTTCCGGAGCTTTGTTCCGCTCGTGTGACATCGCGTGACAGGATGTCACGCTACAAAATCCATTTATTTCGTTCATTCGTTACCGAGACAAAAATAGGTCACACACTTCATCTCCTCATGTTAAAAACATATGTTTTTTTTTTAATCTAGAGGAAATTACTTATTCCGCATGAATTATGAAAGTTGCTTCGTTATACACACGTAATTCGAGTTACGTGAATGGAAAGAGACAGGTGTGGAGTAATTTACTTTTTAACGATTGTTCCTGTAGGGGGGATCCCGACAAAACCGATTATTTCGGTAACACAGCCCTTCACCTAGCAGCGGCAAGGGGTCACGAATACTGCGTCAAGTTTCTCGTTAAGTTTGGTTGTAATATTTGGTCGTTGGACATCGATAGACATTCTGCTAGAGATTTAGCCGCTATAAATGGAAGAGAAGTGACCCTACAATTTTTAGATTACGTCCAAGCCGATCAGGAGTTAAACAATCGGAAAAAATGTCGTATGCTTCGGGAGAAGGCTGAGAAAGATGCCGACAAAAGGTGTTTAAATAATCATACGAACATTTAACTCATCGTTATTGACGTTTCAACTAATAAATACGAATTGTTGATGAAACAGGCTGAAGGAATACATGAAGAAGCAAAAAATGACAGAAATTAGAATCGAGAAGGAGAAGAAATTATCGAAAGATCGAACGAAATTGGACTTGGCCACGGTTAACGAAACCGGCATTCTACCTCACAAGTGCAGTATGTTGACCTTCAAGGGTCGGGTGAAGCCTTCACCAACGTTCAGCGATATCGTCGGTACCACCACGAAGAAACACGGTACTGCAGGGTGTAGAAAAGCTTTAGCGAAGAAAGCCGTTGACGATTTCAAAGTAGTAGAGGTAATATAGATACATGGAATTTTTATAAGCTCGATTATATTAAATCAAGAAATTCACTTCCATTAATCAAAGAATAAATAGGACGACAAATCGGATACAGTTTACAACCGACGTCTTATTCTTAAAATATTAATTTTCTAGATTGAAGTTAATGGAAAGAAATCGATACGTAGCCTCACTGGTCTTAGAAGGGATTCTGAAATAATGTACGTAGGAACTTATGACACGCAAGCTCAGCAAATAGGAAGGCGAGCGAAAATCTCTGATGTTTGGGGCACATTAAGTAAAGCACAAAGTACTCCCGATTTGTTAAGCGATCGAAATTTCGACGAGGATTTAGATCAAGACGACGGAGAAGATCCAAATGACATAAGAGATAATGTCTTGCTACATGAACCAGCGAGTATCTTCAATCGACCAGGTTTCGGATCGGTGGCATTTCGTAGATCGGTGAGCGAAGTAGAATAATAAGATAAGACACAATCTTTAGTAGGACTACAAAATATATGGGACAATTTAATTATCGTAAAATGATATGCATAGCCGCAAACATAAATAATTATGTCATCGCTTACAATAATAAATTGCATCCAAAATATTATCCTCAAAAAGTTCGTCAATATTACGACAAATACTAGATAAAAATGATAATTCCTTAATTTTATTTGTAGAACCCCTTAAAAATAATAATGTGAACTTATATAAAGCAGTACATAGAAGACTGCTGTCTTTTAATTTTATAGATAACAACTACTTTCGACAACTTACCGATCGCGCAAGCGGATACACTCGAACAAAACGGAAATACCTGCGTAAATGGTTCTCTAAATGGATCTATAAATGGCCATCGAGTTAGCACAAACGGACACAACGAAGAAATCAGCATAGGAAGCGCAGGTAGTCTAGCTCGGCGGCAGAGCATGTGGGACGATGATGTACTTTCAGGTAAAATTACTCTTTACCTCATAAGTTCATTATCTATGTAATAAATTTTATTTTACATATCAGTTAGATTCTTATACAGACACAATATGTAATTATAGAGGAAGAAACTGACGAGGAGTGGACGCCGTTGCAAAGATTCTTGGTTGCCAATAATTTGTCATCGGTACATCCAGTTTTAGAGTCCGAGCAAATTGATTTAGAAGCTTTAATGTTGCTAACTGAAGCTGACATCGCGGCATTAAAACTTCCGCTTGGACCCAAACGGAAATTGATGAATGCTATAGCTAATCGTAAAAGAGCATTAGATACGCCGGAAAATGTCATCAAAGATAGCAAGTTGTGACACCGTCGCAACTGAAATTAACTTTTCTATTTTACATGCAAGCTATCATTTGTCCAACGATTAGGAAACTATTGAAACCTGTAATCGCGTTCAAAACTAATATTACGTATTGCCATAAAACTATAAATCTTGAATTCTGTGTTACGAAGGATATTCTAAAGTAATATCGACTTCAACGAAGAAACCCTACGTACATTTTCATACTATGAATGGTGCCTTAATATAGAATATATATTTTATTAAGCCAGTAAATGTAAATGAAAATGTAAATGCGAATTTTAAATAATCCATCCTTGTAGATCCTGTTAATAATAGGATAAAAGGACTCAACTGTTTCTTATTAATCGTCTAGATATCACGAATCTTACGCAAATTGTACAAAATCACGTATATAAAAAAAGAAATAAAATATGTAAATATGGTAATAATTATTTCAGACGTTTTATAAGATACCCCTTATATTATGAAAAATATAGCAACAACTTGTATACAAAAAGTAAACACTAACGATATATAACTGTCTTGTTTCTTTGTAATTTTATTTGTAAATGATTATCTTACAAACAAGAGACGCAAAAATATACAAGCTTCTTATGCCCGCGAAAAATAACAGCACCATTTCTCGCCACGTCGCGATCGCACATTATTATGTTGTATCACGGTTTTCCCGTGCCCGTGCTTATAGAGTATGACGATACAATTTGTCGACACAAAACGTCACGTTGCGATTAATGTGCATCAGAATAAAAAAAGAAATGGTTCGTAGAAAATTTTTTGGTGCCCTGTACTCGTGACGTGTACGCATCCCTACGCATCATGATCAGCGTACGAACTCTACTGTTACTGTGAAAAAGATATGATACAGAAGTGATTCCTCGCGATTTTTCCTACCAAGGCTGCACGATTAATCGATTAATGGACAATAAATATCAATGTTCGTTCGACTTATCCAATTATCCTACATGACTATCAATTTATTAATATAAAAACGTATTAATTTATTTTTACTATTAATCGATTAATTTCAGCGCCCTACACACTACGTTCTCTATTTCTATACACAACAGTCGGTCTTGCGTAATGGCAACTTCACTGGAAACATCTGGTTTTTTTGGCAGTAAGTATAAATTACATGCTTCAATAAAAAGAAAGACGGAAGTCATCGATTCACGAAAAATCATTACCTACAACATAAAATCTAATTTACTTAGGAAAGATATGCTCACATCGTTTCTTATTAATTTACAATCTCAGTGTTTATTTATAAAAAATATTACGTCATTTTTAAATATAAATAATGAGAAACTGTTTTTAACGAAATTGTTCATTTTTTAATCCATATAGGATGTAAACTATATAAAGTAAGAATGTAAAACGCCAAGCGTAGACTATCAACGAGTGTTAACTCCCCACGAGAAAGAGAGAACTTCTACGTATAGGTGAAAAAATTGCTGCTTGTTGACCGCCAAATGTTGTCTTACAACATATTTAGATCTTACATTCGACAAGAAAGAAAAATGCCAATTATACCCACTTCCCACGTCTTGCATGTGACAATCAATCCAGCGCATGTCGACTTTTATCTCACAACCAGAGCTTTCGACTCAGAATCAGAAACATTCCATTATTAAGAAAACGAAAATAAGAATGACAACGCCTGTACAAAATGACTCGATGTTCCATCGTAAACTATCAATTTCTTATCAGTAAAGTATTCCTAAATATGGCATCTTCAGCGTGTTACTTTCTTCTATTAAGTGTAAAGTTATCTTTGTACGAAAGATCTCTTAAGAAATAATTAAAAACGCATTACCAGAACGCAAAGAAGCAACTTCCTTTAACTCATAAAAACATAAACAATTGAATTTCGGACGTGCCACTAATCTCTATGCGGTATAGAGAACAATGCAACGTACAAAGATACTCAATATCGTGTATTATACATTTTGTATAAATGGAATTTCCAAGACTTTCATGACCATTATACACGTTATCAAACTGTCCAGGAAAATGGGGTCAAGCGAAGTCCTTGGAGTTTTATTAACTGCCGATCGTACGATAAATCATTAAAGCTATCGCGTAGTTGTGAATATCAATAATGATAATAATGTTATCAATACCCCTAAGGCTATTGTTTACCCTTATCATTATGAACGTTACGCTATATTTACAACTGAACAGCAATTTTCGCTTGTTTCCAGAATGATACTCAAACAACGTCGAGGAGAAGGAAACAAACAGAAATGAGTCTGCTTCTAAGTGATGATTCGAAGAACGATTCGAAGGAAATTCGGAATGTCGGTAGGAAAATCGAAATTTATAATTGAATAGAATTTATCGGCAGTTCGATAGAATGGAGCATTCTCGAATTTCCTATTATACACGATCTTCAACTCACATAGAAGCAATTACGAGGCACAACGCTAGAAATAATATACATTTACAGTGACTTTACAAACAGAGCGACAAATCACTCTGATATAAGTCTTTGAACAGAATGCTTTTTACAAGATATGCACACATATACAGACGCGACACATGACGTATGCATACATGTGTGTAGTGCGTGTATATATACATATATGTATATGCATATACAGCAAAGAGCTGCCGTGTTTCCTCGACAACGGCTACATCTAAGACGGAAAGCTCGTTTATTGATTAAGTCCATATTAGGAATTGTGGAAAAGTAGATCCCTTTACATTGCACTGTTTTCATATGCAGGCTTTGCCTGAGAAACACCTTCACTGTACTGCTTAACCCTTTGCTTGTAAAATATGTGTATGTGAAAAAAAATCTAAAGAAAAATCGACTTCACATTACAATACTTCATCATCGGTTTCGTCCAAATTGACATGAAATACATAGAAATTGGAAGAAACTTTCATAAAGATCTGTTCCACCGATCAGTTCATTCCATCCATTAGTCCAGTTTAATGTAAGCATCGTTTATTCTAACTCGTTTAAGATTTATAGCTACACAAAGTCTAGTCAAGAATTTTATCAATTAGTTACGCAATTATGAGCACCTGCGACACGAATGGAAAGAGCAAGATGCGAAACACCATGTTTGGCATCTTCCTTGAACCTTGTTTTCAAGCTCGATCTCAATTTATTTGATACTCTAGCGAGGATGTCAAAACTAGAAAAGCATGGCAGCAGAAATTTCCCGATAGCTTCCAAGGGATCGCACACAAAATACATGCACTAGACAGACAAAGAATTACAAATAAAAATTCTTCAGAAACAATTAAATATATTATTTAAAAAAAAACAATAATTTAGTGATTATTTTGTATANATCAGAGGGCTAAGCGATCCTTTGGATTGTATAAGAATGTTCTACAATCACCTTCTCCCCGTTCCCTTGTTCTTCTCGCAAAAATTACAATTGTCGACAGTAACACAGTTACAGAATATTAAATTATCGTCATCACTTATCGAAAGACCCACTTGAACATATTACAATACACTACCGAAGTGAATGAAAAATATCACGAAACATCAGCTGCTAATTTTAGGATACACACACGGTAAATGTGTAAAGCATGTTGGTTTGCAGCTTTCAATATCTCATTTGGCAAGGTTCTTCCTCTTGGTTTACAGATCGATAAACTAATAATCACATATACAGACTTCCTGCACATAAAACAATGACATTCACTCTGTATGGGCACTTTGGATGGTATTTTGAAACACGTTTGTATTATCTCATAGCTTATATAAATAAATAAATAATTTCAAAATAAATTCTAATAGTATAACAGACA
>NW_017173325.1:174891-200157 GCF_001652005.2 Ceratina calcarata | reverse complement strand
AAACAAAACTGACGAAATTTGATGCTTCATACTGATTATTTGAAATATACGAACGTGTTTTACATGGCAATATAAACCACTGCCATTTTTCTCGAGATGATTACGTTTAATCGGGAACTATGTAGGGGAGTTGGACCGTAAATAATTAATTTGTCAATTGATTAATTAATGGGGAACAAGGGAGTGAAGCTACTTTACACATCGCGCGCTGTTACATGAAACGCGAACGTTTGTGCGTGGGAGATCCCATATCCACGTCATGCGAAGCAGGCCGTTTATGATGCCGAGCGAATTCGCTACTAATGAATGCCGACAATTCGGCTTGCCTTCCAGTACGCCTAGACATCGGTGAACCTACATGAAAATAAACAAATTAACAATCTTCGATTAACAGTCTTTGGTTACTTAAAAAACTATCATTCGACAAGCTCACAAGAAAAGGAATACAAACGATGAAACATGTAATTTAATAGAGAAATGTTTGTATCTCTTTTTGCTACATAAATTGCTTTATCTATATTTAAATCTTCCATTTCAAACAAATATATATGTACCATTTTTACTAAAGTCTTCAAGTGTTAGTATACAAAAGAAATAACGTACATTATTAGAGTAAATCTTACCAGATAATGCGATTGCTTCCCTAAATGTATGCAATTCAGGATCAGGCTCAGTCCCAGGAATTGGTGTTGGTGCAACAACCATGTTTGGTGTTGATGTTTCTGATGGAGATGATCCACATACCATCATCCTCGGCTTAGGTGAACTTCTGTAAATTCGGTCACATTTGTTTTATGCTTCTATTACTTGCATTCATAAGAAATGGGCACATCAATACAGTAATACAAACAAATTTTGGATATCTTTCTAGAACGAAGTACCATACTTTTATGTTTTATACTACATTCTGAAATTATTTTATAAAAGGGCTACCGAAAACACACAGTATTTAATGAAAAGACAAATGAAGTGTTTACCTGTGCGAATGTGGTCGAGGTGGTGGCGGTTTCCCAGCAAGATACGCTAATAGGTCTTCCCTACGAATCATACGCCGTTTTTTCCTAGCCCAATTCATTATTTCTTTACTACGTTTTTGCCGACCCATTTCTATGCCTAGTTCACTGCATCGACGCATGCTGTCCATTGAATCTGTCGAAATTCGTATTAAACAAGCTAGTCAAAAATATACTAAATAGTACACAAAAGGGATGTTTGATTCAAAAAAGAAATGACTCTGCTGAATAAACGTCAGTCAGGAAATGTACCTAAGTCACGTTAACAAAACAAATCGAATCGTTAATAACTTAATAATTTCATATAAATTCCGCTATCATTCAGGAAAGTGATCTAATCGTCCGAGAATAGCTGGAATTTACTCTTGTTTTCTATTAATATATTCGTAATAGCCCAAAAAGTTTGCGTCAATTAACAGCTGACCTTCAGCTTTGGTCAGCTGTGCAAAGCGGTCTGACGCACACGTATATGCAGAGACGCATTGCTCATGTGTATGCGCGTGTATGTGCGTATGACTGACGGCTGCAGAAAGATGACCGAATAACGTGAGTGAGGATAAAGAGGAGGAAAAACACGACGGAGAAAGAATGGTATTGTGAGGAAAGAATGAGAGCGTTAGAGGAGGATAGGGCTAAGATTTATCTTGCTTGGACATTGTTGACAAGAGAGACTAAAGAAGTGTACGCACCTTTGTACAACGATGTGACGGTGCCTGCAGCAGTCTGGAAGGGTAGCCATAGAGAGACACCCTGCGTACGATCTGTAAAATAGCAAAACCGAAACGGAACTGGTTAGACGATCAGATCGATATGCATATGTGGTGAAAAAAGGGGTATCGAAGCGAACGAAAAGCGAGAACAGTAGCGTATCCGCTTGCATGTATGTACGTCGCACAAAATGGATGTCACGCAAAATGGTAACTACACCGAGTAGCACAGACATCTCGCTGCTCGTGGCCCCGCTTAGCTCTCGGCTAAGGACTAATTGAAGAATGATACGAACGATTTCCAATATTATCGTTGAATTAACTCGCCTTTGTACAGCTGGGCGATGGCCGACGCTGTCGTCTGAAAACTCGTCCACATCTGCTGAGAATACAGTTCCTTTTCGTTGTGCAATTGCGTTTCATAATCCGGCTCTGTCTCTAACGCCTCGACGCATTGTTGCTCCCAGTTGCTGTACCACAGGTCCATTAAAGGATCCTCTTCGCTCCGATCCTCGCTCATGACTCGTTGTCCTCGAGACTCTTGTTGCGAGCTCACGCCTCGCCCACCTACACACGCACTCACGATACGCACTGAAATCGAGTAACCCTAAATTCCGTCCTGCAACTCTTCCCGTCGTTCCTGTACGCCTTACTCTACCTTCTATTCCGTTCGTCTGCTTCACGTAACGCGAACACGGTAGCTCGCATGCACACTGCCCGAGTCAGGTCGCGGCCATTACGATGTGCCTCGCTCGAGGACCGCACGAATCTCACGCGCAACGAAACACGAAATACGAATTGGCAGCTACGGAGAACGAACTAACCCAACGATACATACATAGGTAAATCCCTTACCCTTTTCACCCCTCGACCGAACTGCGACGACGCACTGATCCCTGGGAGTCACTACTGCGCTCTGGTCATCGAAGTATGATACTTCGTATACGTGCTATTGCAAAATTTCTTTCCTATCGATAGGGAAGAGATTCTACCAATTCAATCTTTGTGATAATCCTTTATTTATTTCATTTTAATATGTAAAAATTACATAGCAAAATACGAACTCTAAAGTATTTATTAACACATTAATTTTTTCTTAACCCATATAAATTTTTAACATCACTTCTACGTCAATTCCAATATTGCAGTCATTCTCAGTTTAAACAAATTTCTTATATAAATAATTTCTTCATACGAGTTTTATATTATGTCTACTTATTAACATTAATTTACAAAAGCATGTGAGTTCAATATCGTTTAGTAATGTACTTACTTCAGCAGTAGTACAAGGTAAAATATTAAAATTGGAACGATATTCGAGTAACATGTACATAACATGTTGTTATATAGAAATATATTATGAATTAATCATATGATTATAATATACACATTATTTTTATCGCATATATATCTATAAGAAAATATTATTTGACGATTATTTCTGTGATCTTTTACAATCTAAATTATTAGATACTTTCATTAAAAAGCGTATAAGTTTTTAACATTATTGCATATTCGATATAAGAAATATTGGCGGAAATTCATTGTACAATTGTATTCTGATTGTGCTTCTCCCTTTTCTACCTACGGTATATCTTAACATTGATATGTACGTAATTAAAAATCGGTGTGTTTGTATATTCGTTACATATTTATAATTACATGAAGTTTCAGTTAATAACAGTTTCCATATAAAAGATTATTTATAAACACCACAATGTTAAGAAAAAAAAGTTTCTAAATATTTATGTACGTATGTTTCAAAAGCCGGCATTAGTCTCTCTTCTACAGCATCTAAATGATCGAGGATGTTTTGTAGTATTTTCTGCAACGCTCTTTGTATCTCTTCATTATCAATAGAAAAAATTACAGTTAAACCGTTTGTTCTCACGCTTTCTTTTACGTAACACCAAATAAAGTGAACTGCCTTAACTATATATTCTTTAAACTCTACTTTATGTTCTATCAAAGCAGTAGCTATTTTAAATATTAAGTTAAAAACAACTATTCCATTTTTCATGTACTTCATGTCCTCGAAAGTAGAATCAAATTCATCTATGTTAGGCAGACTTATATTTCTATGATTCTGTGAAAAATTCGATAATAATGTCAACAACAAATCTTTCAATTTGGAAGCCATACCACCAGCTTCGCCATCGTCTCTACTAGTCAAAGGTGCACTGGAATAGGTTCTACGATGCAAATCAAGCTTAATTAGCCAGGACACAAATTTAAGAGGATCTAGTAAAGAATAGCCGCAAACTTTTATTACGCCATTGTCAAACAATATTATATTGTTATTAAGAGCATTGTTACTTGGGCTTATGCCGTTTGCCAGTCGCAACTCATATTTATTGTTAATATAACGTATGACTTCAGCATTTTCACCCATCTTATCTACATTATTTGCAGCAGCATTACGCTTTACGCGATTAAATTGTTTGCGGAGATTCTTTCCACGTATGTCGTTTCTAAAATCATCTACAATTTTACCCTGAGTTGATTCAATGAGATCTCCAGCAAATTTCATATTCATGACCGCGTTACCAAAGAATAAAACATGAGTGGTCAAAGACAATACATCAATCACTCGAATTTCTCCTCCTTCTTGATAATGTTGATACATAGAATATACTTGATATCCCAAACCAAAACCATTAACACCCAAATTACTCAGCAATAATACATCATGTACCACTTGAGGACCCTTGCCTACAACATTACCACTTTGTACGATTTTGTTGAGAACAGCATTTCCTCCAGCCGCCGCCAAACCAAGGGCACCACCAGTTATAGTCAACCACGAACAAAATGCACTCCTATTTGTTATATTGATGCTTTCTTCGTGAGTACTTCTGTCTACCAAGTTGTGCACTGCTCTCCCTGTTGCCCATACACCACTTACTCCGGTAGCGGCCAATGCACCTGCAGTTGCAACAACGTTAATATGATTTTAATTATATTTTTCTTTTATAATTACCTATTGCCACAGGTGCAGCGGGTGTAAAAATACTTGCAACAGTTAAACCAAGTCCAATCATTCCTATTACGCTTGTGCCCGTATCTGTGACCTGAAGAACAGTTGATGTTGTACTACATGCCGGTGAGTCTAGTATTTCTAACCATACTGTTGAACTATCTTCAGTCACTGCACAACTACAATCAGCTTTATAACAACCATTCATCGGAAGGACCATAGTGCACTTTGGTAAAGTATTATTTTCTTTATAATCCATCCAAGATTTATATACTCTTCCATGTGTATCAATATACCATACACCGTCTTTAGACCTCAATATTTTAAAAATTGGGGCCGAACACATATTTACTTCTACGTTTTCACTCTCTGGTACTTCTTTTTTGGTACCTTGATCTATTGCTTTTATTTTTCCATCCTTACTAATATCCTTTTTTTCATCCAAATTAGGAATTGGTGGATATATGGCTACGTTAAAAATTAATCCATAATAAATGTACGATTCTTCTAGAGCTCCATCTCCGAATTCAACTACCTTATCATATACTGTGTCTATGACCGTCTGTGCTTCTTCTTTGTAATGAAATGCATTAATAATATTATCATTTTCAATTACTGTGTCCGCATTTAATAAAACGTTAGATTCTGTACTTTCTGTACTTTCTGAAGGAGGACCGAAGAGCGCAAATCCAATGTTTTGCTTTAAATACGTATATTCATCTTTTTCGTACTTTGTCCATTCTGGCAAAAGTTCATAATACTCCTGTTGTTGCATTTTAGCTACTTGTAACATTTGATCCTGCATGAAAAAAGGAAGATGAATTAAAATTGATATATAAATCCATATATAAAACTCTTATGTAATCACAAATATCTACAATGGAAATATTATAATAAGTAGTAAATAAGACTTACCCATTGAGAACTAGACATGTTGTCAGCTATTTGCGGGGTCAATTAAACAATACTTTTTTATATGTATCAAAAAATTATCTTATTTCCATGAACAGTTTCGCAACTGCGAAACATTACATACGTTTACAAAAATGTTGAGGGAACAAGCAAGGTAAAGAATTTTTCTTACTTTCTATTGTTACATGAAATAATAACAAATTTTGCGAGCCTACAATAAAAGTAAGACACGAACGATGACGAATTTTACAACTTTTATATACACTGCAATAAAAGTAATGCGCAAATGGTTGAACTGGACGTCAGCACAAGCGGCACAAGCACTGCCGATTGTAGTATTCTAACTGCGCATTATAGTGCGCGGTTTTAATAATAGTCTCCACTTACAAACGGAAATCCCCGGTAGGGAATTCCAATGAATTTTATACATCTGTCCCCTTCTGTCCATAAGTTCTGTCCTGTCCTTTTTAACCACCTTTATAAAGCATAGATTACAGCGTTCACGTCCTTGTCAATTCATTCATGTCTATGCCCATGGTAGTGGGTAGTGCATCTGTGCATGGATTGTGGTGGAATGTACAGGTGTGGTACTTTATGCAGTATTGCCAAAAGACTACTCTTCATTGCCAACCCTAGTAGCTGAAGAAGCACTATATATATTTTAATTTCCTGGATTTGTTTAATATACATCTTAGAGCATATATTACGTGGACCTGACCATGTTTGATATAAAAGTGTCATCGCTTTGTCTTTATAATGTGTGCGCAATCATCTTCTTATATGTTATGCACACAATAGGGAAAGATGAGCTTTTGTGAACTAATTCTGAATAGCCAATGAAGAACATGAACGCTGAGCAAGATCAGATATTCGTTTTACAATAAACACACCACAGTTTACAATGTAACATTCTTGGTAAAAAGGGAATTAATGATTTGTTTGAATTTTTATGGTGCAATTATCCGTAGCCTAATATTCATTACCTGGTTCATCCGCATTTGGGATTTGTGACACATTGTATATAGTATAATTCAATCTCGAAGCGTGGTGCCTGCGCGGCAACTGGCGACGAGAATCGACACTACGTTTTCTGGCGAATCGATATTCTGCTCAAATATTGACTTCGCGATTGTGCGTGGTGTCGCAAGCGAGTCGTGCAGTAGACGGCGATGCTCTTTTAAAAAAGCGAGTTCTTGCGAGTGATAAGTCGAGTGTCGTCGGCCGTAGAACTGATAAATCGGAGTATCCTGGGAACAGGAGGCAGAGAAAATGCTACTGGCGGCTATTACCGTGGTTTTCGGATTGACCATCGGTCTCTCCCACGCGAGCATCCCAGCCCTCGAGTCGACATCGAGCTCCTTCAACAATCATGGAGGTGATTTCATTTCTCTTTTCTCGTGCCCTACATTCGTCTGATCTCTGTAAACGATGCCTCTCCCATCGAAGAATTGTTCATAATTAATTGATTTTGCACCTTTCGTCGAGCCACTTAACGCTTTAAGCCGCGTAACTTGTCGAACGGTTCACTGCAGGTGCAATAATTGTCCTTTCGAGAGCACCTGCAGTCACCGAAACTGTTATGGCGAATTCATTGACTAGCCCCAATCGGTGTTTTGATACATGTTTTAAAATCGCATCCGATCTATTATCAACTCGGAAGACTGCATAATGCTTTAAATATATTAAGTGCGAGAGTGTGTTTGGATCCCCCTTATGACAGCATTAGTCACGCTTTAAGATAACAAAATAGATGTGAATCAGATCAGACCCGCTCGCGTCCAAATCTCGGTCTCGATTATAGTCAGGAAGATGAAGTAATTTCTGTTTTACGATGCTGTGACACATGCATCATACATTATCGTGTTCACTTACCGTAATCTGATTTGTATAAATATTTCGCTGCAACGAGATCGATTATTTTTCTGTGTTAGAAAAACAATTATCTCCTGATACGTCAATGTTAGCATATTCAATTAAATACATCCACAGGTTGTAACATAAAATATGTTGTTCAATCCGCAGTTACTAAAATTTTATTTTATCTCGCAGTTCGTAATTTATTTTGTTTTCGTTTAAAGTAAAAACGTGATGCTGTATTTATACATTTATTTACTGTGTGAAAATAAAATTTGATATTAAACACCTTTTTATTAAATTTTGTCAAGTCTTCCTTTAATAATCGAATAAAAATAAATCCTCAAATACCTCCAAAAGTATTCGATTTTTGCAAGAATACCAAACATTAATACGTTCCATTAAGGACAAGCTCTATTTCTTTATAAAATGTAAATGTATGACAAATTATAATTTGACTTCGTGTTGGGATATGATTTAATAAATATTAACTTCCGCTGTACAAATCTCTTTACATTGTCATTTTCCGGATTAACCAGTATTTGTTATGTCATAATAAGAATTTTATATACTAATTTTTCATGTACTTCCTCGATAATGTATTGTATATATCGTGTTTTATAAAGTACCTTGCTTAACACGAAGCATTAACATATCAGTGTTCGATATGCACAGTTAGTGCTTTAATTTTTTTTGCCTGAATTATATTCCGCCTCTCGATTTACGTATACCCAATCATTAAAAACAATTCAACCCGTTAATAGGCACTCTTCGAATAATGCGGTTCATCCCACTTTTATCAACGTTATTGTTTAATTGTGAGAGAAATGAAATCCTATTTGAAGCGAAATTGAATCAAAACGTTTTCTGAAGCGACGATTCATCTTGAGCACGCTTTATAATACGTTCAATCGATAACATCCATTTCATTATTGATCATTGGTAAATCTATACGAAAACTGTTTACACAAGAATATAATATTCTCAATTGGAATGTATAAAGTATACAGTTCTATGTAATTGAAGACGCGCTCGTGTATGTAAAATGAAGCTTCGTAGTCAGACGGAAATAAGAGAAGTATTTAAACACATACATATTTCATGTATGCTACTCGAATCGATATTCCGGAAACTGAAACGAACTATCTTAATTTTTTATTAACTATATCAATACTCTTCGCCGTTAATTTAAGTGAGTTAATTAAAGAGCGAATTATTTAATTATCTATTAATGTTTAAATTACCCCATATATTGTATACCCACAGCTGGAAGACTGAAAGTTCCGATCGCAAAGGCAAGGTGCTAAGTGTCAAAAGTTTCCTTCAATTTAACACTTTAGAAAGGAAAGTCACGTGAAATGTTGCCGATTTCGTTGGAACTTCCCGAGTAGATTGAGAACCGTGAGATATTAGACTCGTGTTTATGAAATATCTCACTAAACTAACTTCCCATTGAGTTTCTGTTTCTATCAAACTGTATCAAACAAAATAGTAGCTGAAGAAATTACAGTTCCCTGAAGCATTAATTCCTAAGTAGTACTCATTATTCTCTTGTGGATCATTAAAGTTTGAAGATACATTTTGTTAAATTGATATTCCACGTTTTTGTCAGGACTACCTTTCAATTTATTCAAATAGTGTCATCGTCATACGTAATATATTTACTTGATACTGGAAATTTACACAATTATCATTCATTTTAGAATATTCATACATACATTTCGTGCAACGCTGGTCAGATGCTTCATTTAACATGAGCTATAAGGGATCTTATCCTCCGTGATTCTCGTCATCATATTATTGATACATAACAGAATTATTACACTGTCAGCAAATTAAAAACTGCAGATGCAGTCCAGTAGCAAGTAAAGACTTATACACAGTAATTTCAACGATTTATTTATAAATTACATTCGGCAAAGTAAAAACTTACCATATTAATTATTATATTAATCTAAATTAATGAGATTCGCCCAATGTTAGATATACGTACATGGTATATAGCATACGTCTGCACGTATACCTAATGAACCTACAAATTAAATTTTCCTGCAAATGGGAAGAGGCTGCATATACACAAATTTCGATCTACATTTTTAATTGAATTATGCTCACAGAATATTATCGGATATACTCGGTTCTAATTTAATTTTGCATTGTGTTACGAGAATCACTAGGAACAGAATCGTTATAACTAAAGCACACACAACAGCTTTTAGCCTTAAGGGTGTATTGGCTATACAGTCAATCCCATAAGTTTATGCACTTTAGAAACGCATTTTTTAAAAAGAAGTCAGACGTCGGAAGAACATTGCTAATAATAAACAACAACAAAAATTTTCGATTTTTCCGAGATTTTTCCAAGAGGTACCCCTTCAGATTTTGCGAAATTTTCGTTTTTCGCCAATAACTCCCAAACCGTTGGTCCTACGAGAAAATTGCATATGACCTTTCTTGTAGAGGACGTCGAGATCTATAATTTCCATGTAAAAATATTTCGCTAGCATTAATATTTAACGAGTTATTGACGAAAAACGAAAAAACAGTTTTTTGCAAATTACTCGTTAACTATTGACGCTAGCGAAATATTTTTACATGGAAATTGTAGATCTCGTCGTCCTCTGCAAGAAAGGTCCTATGCATTTTTCCCATATCTCCAAGGGTTTAGGAATTATTGAGGAAAAACGAAATTTTTTTCCAAAAGTTCGCCGTTTCGACGCTGGGATGGTCGGATTTTGTCAACATCAATAAAATGCCAAATAATCATACGTAACTCGTTAAATATCGAAGTTAGAAGGAAAACCACTTTTATTTCAAGCATTTTTCGCAAGTTTGAAAAAAAGAAGTTTCGTCAGCGTCAATACTTAATTGGATATTTCCTTTTATACTTTTTAGCACGTAGCTATTTATAATTAGCGTTGTTCTTTCGACGTCTGATTTCTTTTTAATTATAGGAAATGCGTTTTTCTAAGGTACATAAACTTTTGGGATTGACTGTATAGCCAATACATCCTTAAATAGTAATTGTCATCTCTTATTTCGCAGAACGATGTAACGTGAAACACCGATATGGAACAGAGTAACGGTCAAGAATCGTTGTTCCACGTTGAAAATGGTGTCGAACTTATCGGTTGTCAATGAACGGCAGTATGTTTGATTCACTGGATCATTCTTTGGTCCAATTTCATTGAAATACATAGTTCCCTTCGAGGCATCAATAATATCGACGTGTCTAAAATTGATTTTCTTTGATTTATTCCTCGTCTTTTTCCAACTTATGTCTTATAAACTGTCGTAAATAGTTTAAAATGAGAAACTGGTCCAAAAATTTAGGTATATTATCAAATAGATATCGCAAATAATTAAGAGCATTCTCTTGTCTTTTGAAATTTTTTCCTTTCATAGAAGTTTTTCCTTTAGCCCAAAGTATTATGCATGGAATTTGAAAATATTCGATTTTAGTTATTCAGGACTTGACTTTTACCATGCAAATGGGTATTGCGGCTCTATCAAAGCTCGGAATAGAAAAATCGCTCTCGTTCGATTTTTCGGACGTTCGTCGTCGACATGGTCGTCGACTGTGAAAATAAAAGATTCGAGCAGCGCGTAACAATTTTCTTATGTGACAAGCATTTGTCATTCATTTCAAACGAAATGTAATAAATGTTATTTTGTTAGCAACGAGTCTTTTGCATAATAATTAATAAAAAAAATAGGGGCGTCAGTACTATTAATTAGTACTCGAGAAATAATGACCTACTTGTAATAAACTCGGCGAATTATAAATTTCCGCGCTTGTTCTACTAAGGCAGAGATAATGAACGTTCGCGTAATTTGTGTCTGTATAATGATTCAAAATAATCGGCGAGTTCAGTTTAAATCAACTTGAAATTTTAATTAACGCATCTTGCATTGTCCGAGCTTGAGGTGACTAGCTCTCTACAAAGCTCCCAGTCTATTTTTGTAGACCGTTATTTCTTTTTCGAACGAGAGAAGAAAAAATCCCAGGAAGTGAAATTGCGAAATTGTGCCGCGTTCTACGATATTTCCACTTCGAAAGAAGTTATTCTTGCACGCCTTGCCCTATTTTTTACGATAATCTCGTTCATATGTAAATAAACGATGTATATGATTATTAGAATATTTTCTTTCAAACTTATTAATCGAGATATCAATTCCATAAATCGCGACGAAGATACTTTATTCATGTCGCTTAAAAATGTATTTAGTTAATTTTAAAACTTACATCTATACATGATTTATTTTAAACTACATTTTACTGGTTCTCTTCCTCAGCACCACGATTGGATTTGGACAGTCCAGAAAGCGGATACCACGGCCTGGTGAAGGAAAATGAAACTCTGGTCGAGGTCACGCCACAGATACGAGCTGTTGGTGCCAAAGTTTGCTCCTTCCGTATCGCGAATAAACACCATGGGGAAGCGCCCTTCGAGATTGTTTTGAAAGAGAAAGGAATGGCAGAGCTGAGAGCTTTGCGACTTCTCAACTGTGAGAAACGGCGCAACTACAAGTTTGATATCGAAGCCGTTGGCTGCAATGGATCGCTATCGGAAAAGTATGAAGTGCATTCAATACCGTCCGACATTTCATGATGAACGTACATAACTCGTTCTAGCTTTTATTCAACCTGATATATTGAGGACGTGTCCCGATTAAATTCCAAAATCTAATACGAATCGGTTTATGGTTCGGTTAATACTCTCAAATAACGAGTCATCGTTCACTACTTTTATCTTGCTTCGACTTTGCTATGATTTAACATAGAGACTATTATTATTATGTATGGGAATTAGTTATACATTGAAGAAGATGTTAATGAATTACATCTATCTAATTCTAGCGCCACGGTGCATATTACCGTGGTGGACGTAAACGAGTACGCGCCACAGTTTCTACAACCGGCCTATGTCAGCACCGTGGATGAGGGTCGCCTATACGAAGAAGTTGTCCGTGTTGAAGCGTCCGACAGAGATTGCACTCCGAAATTCGGCGACGTATGCAAGTATGAAATTTTAACAGCCGACCAACCGTTCATCATCGACAATGAGGGAGCCATTCGCAATACCGAGCCATTGGATTATGAACGATCCCATAATTACATTCTGAGCGTGGTCGCGTATGACTGCGGTATGAAACAATCTGCACCAGCTATGGTCACTGTCAAAGTCAATCGCGTCTGTGCACCCGGCTGGAGAGGAATCCCAGAGAGGGTCGACTACGCCGCAGGTGTCGGTTCTCAACCGTTACTTCCCTCCGCCAGATTGGATCTTTGCGATGCTCCTTGTATATTGCGTAACGTTCGAGCCACCTTGACTCTTGCAACAGACCATATCGGGAAAGGTTGCGATCGCGACACATACGGCGTTCGTAGCCAACGCAAATTGTGCGGCGCGTCTCGTGACAGCGTAGATCTGTTGCCGACTCCCGGGCCTACGACTTCCTGGACGGCATCTTTGTCCCGCGACGAGGGTAGGGAAGCGGACGAAATTTTCGAATTCGACGGGGTCGATTCCGCTGCCATTGTACCCAGCGATGTTCTCGAGCACAGCTTGGCACAAAAATTCACGATCGGAGTTTGGGTAAAACATCGACCTCGTCCTAGACAAGATCCCCACGTTAAAGAACATATCTTGTGCGCTGCCGATGACCATAGTGAGTCGACAATCGATTTCCTTTAATATGCAGTATCGCGTGGAAGTTTGAAAGCTACAGTTTAATTTTCAAACTTCTGAGATTTTTTGAATCTGTATCATTAAACGATCAATTATTTGATTTGCAGAGATGAATAGACATCATTACGCTCTTTTCATCAGAAACTGCAGACTGATTTTGCTACTTAGACGCGACTTCTCAGAGGGTGATCCTAATATCTTCCGGCCTGCCGAATGGCGTTGGAAACTTACTCAAGTGTGCGACGACAAGTGGCATCATTACGCCGTGCAAGTCGACTTCCCCCACGTTACTTTGTACGTTGACGGAGAGGAATGGCGCACAGACGAAAAGAATCCCGAAGTGATCGACGACTGGCCGTTGCATCCCGCGAAGGGCGTTAATACGACTCTCGTCGTCGGTGCATGCTGGCAAGGATCCGACAATAAAACGAAACATCATTTCCGCGGCTATCTGGCTGGACTGTCAGTCCTAGTTGGGCGAAACGAAAAGCCGGATGTGCTATCTTGCTTGCGTCGTTGCCAAGAAGGTATTCACGTGCCATCGATGGATTTGCTACAACCAGGAACCCAATTGCTCACCAATTCTGACTTAACTGAGGTACGAATCGACGGAGATAATCGCACGAACGTCGAAACTCTTCTCCGTCGTATCGGTTATTCTAACTCGAGACGATTCCCGACTCCGGGCCGACGTAATTTCCGTTTAGAGACAACGATCGTGTGCGAAGGTAGCGAGAACAATCCGCTTCCGGTACCAACTGTTCAATCGTATGTAACTGTTTTGCCACCTCCCCGTCCAGGAATTACAGTGAACGGCACCGGCTACGTAGCCAGGGAATACGCGGATTTCCGTCTCGGTGTTGCCGTATTCCCGGACGCTCGAGTCACTGCCGGTTCCGCTGCCAGATTAGATGCATGCGCGGTCAGCGTTTACCCGAGTCTTAATCCCGACCATGAAAGCTTAGGGTTGCCGGGTGATGCTCTCCGTAGATACCGTTCTATCTCCGCGCGCGTAGATCGCGATGGTGTCGTTCTTTCAGGCGCTGACACGCCCTACAATTATCAGCAATTGATACGCCTCATAATGTACACGAATCGTAAGCCAGCTTATTATCTCGATCGCGTGTTCAAATTGACCTGCTCCGAGCTTAGCGGCCGTTTTGCCAGCAACGAATACGTGCAGACTCTCGCGGTTATTCACCCGAAAGAAAAGACCACCGTCCTTCCTCACTCCACTCCCGACGAACCACCGATAGCTAGAATTCTAGAGCCAGCTCCCGGTCACGTTCAACTGTCCCCTCATCACGCGGATTTGCCCGAGGAATACGCGACAGCTGCCCTCCGCGAGGGTAACAGAAGCATCGGCACTGCTAGCGGCAGCCACGCAGTTACGATCGTGGCCGCTGCCTGTATCTGTTTCTTGCTTCTGATGGCGGTGGTCGGAGCTGCAAGGGTCAGAGGTGCCGCGAAGAGGCGACCGTCCGCCGGGGATGAGTTGGCTGCAGAGACCGAAATGGCTTGGGACGATTCCGCGCTCGCTATTACCGTTAATCCAATGGAGAGGCTCACAGAGCACGATCCCCATCATCAAAGCCAGAGAGACGAGGACGTTGACGATTCGGGTAGCTCAGACTCGGAGGACGGCTCGTACAGAGACGATGATTTAGACAGCTCCGATTGCGAGAACGACTGCGAACTGAGCAACGGCCGACATCGCCGTCACACCTCGCCTCATGAATTGGAATGGGATCATCGTGGTTTTTAAATTACTATCCTTCTGCATTCACCATCCCCCTTCTTCGTATGGTGATTAAGTGGAGTACTAACTCATATTGTTTCTCTCTCATAAATGTATATCTCCCGTTCCAAACGATCGTTATTGTTTCTTTTCTTATGACGCTTCGTAACGCGTACGCATTGTATGCCGCTCTATATCCTATTCTAATATCCATCGAGTTAAATGCGTCTTTTAAAGATCATCTCGATATTTTCGGTAATCGATCCGATATTCCTATATATAAATGCGAAAGCGTCGTATTATATCCGTCCCCATAGATGATGAGCAGGACATATTGGTATCAAGTAAAATGTTAATGCACCAACTAGTTAGTACTCTCCTTAAAAGCCAGCAAAATTTGTAAGAGAGTGCGGGACGCTTTATCGAATAGTTGAAACTCTTTCTATCTACAACACGCCACTGATGTTAATAGATAAAAGATACATATGGAGGATACTTAATTTTACCGATGGAGCTTACCAAGGTAAGACGATAATTTCCAAGGTATAATTGGAAACAATTAATTTATATTTTACACTCATTACCGCTAATTATTATTACTAAATATTATTATTGCAGCAACTACGTATTATTATTACTATTATTATTTTCTTTATCAGTAATGGAAGGACGAGGGAATTTCTTTTATACTCTTAATATTATCATCTTCTCCTCCTTTTATTCTATTTTATTCTATTCTACTGTTTGTTACGAATTTTTACTAACGCTGACTGTATTCGCTATTATGTTCGATTAGAATTTCCTTTTGTACGCAGGACAGCCCGATAACGCAACCTTATCTAATTGAACGTATTCGTCCTTGTTTTCTAAGGTTTTTAACACGATATTTGATCTCATAAATACAGACGTGTGTATATTTTGTCTCGTAACGATAACGTCTTTCATGTTCGATTATTAGGTGTTCAAAATAGTGAATTAATCTGTTATGTTAATAATTCGACGAATGGTAAAAGTGTATTTTTAACCGGTAACGCATGAAGTCGGGCTGAGCCTAGGCCATCGTATGATACTTGCCCAATTTTCCATTTTATTTGTTAAGTAAAAAAAATCTCTAATATAATTTGCACAACGTTCCTTCCTAATCAATCTAAAAAGAAAAACTCTTAGCTCTTAGTAAGGACATTGCCGCGCATCTTTATGATAGTGCTTCACCATTAAGTACGGTATTATATCATATCCGTATACATGTGTGCGCATGCATATAGATTTGTATATGCAAGTTCATCGCGTATACAGATTATGAGGTACATGTAATATGTGCACGGAAGAAAAGAAATGTGTACTTACGTATACATACAGCGTCCGATCATTATTCTGTGGTGAGGAACTCGGTTCGTCTAAACGGGGGGAGTAACCGCGGAGAATAATGCGCAGCGATTCGACTAATGAAAAGGGAATAGTTTGTTATTTCTTTAAATAATTATCGTGTGCAATCGTTTCATAGGGAAACTGATTTTTATGTGCCTTTACGCGAACTAATGTGTTGAATTCTACTCTATATTTTAATAGCGAACAGTTCAACTGATTTCCTATCAGTATATCTCGCATGTTAGGCGTGCCGTTCGAGGACTTCTCGCATAGCAACTACTCCGCTGTTGTTGATATTTTAAAACATTAACTGTTATAGTGGCGTAGCTGATAAGAAACAGACGCGTAGACAAAGTATTTTACATTCGTTGACGACGCGGTTCGGGCATCGTTTACCGAAAATGAAAAGTGGACAGTGGTCCTTGGCGCGTAGCTCGCTTGTCATCGAATGCATGCCTCATATGTGCAATGATCCGCAGGGTATATTAATTATTGACGAATGATCTCATAAGCAAACTGCGCATCGATACTCGCTACGAAGTAATGAGAGGATCTTGTATATGTATCTATGTATTTAGAGTTATACCGACCGATCGAATATTTAGTACTGAAAGTTTGTGTACGGATATCTATATTCATAGAAACTATATGAACAATTTATTTTTCCAACGAGCATATCATATCATTTTTATAAGAGATTTGTCGGAAGTTTGAAAACTTTTCGTAAAGAGCTCCTACATTGCAACTCGCTATCGTGATGTTACTTGCCATAACCGCGACTTGTTTTCATCGAGCTTTTTATTTTATCGAACGGATTGTTTCGTTTGTTGTCATGTCCGGGCGAAGATACACGCGTTATCTTTACGCATTTCACCGTTTAAAACGATCTGATCAATGGAACGAACGAGAAACGCGTCGATTTAACGATGAGAGAGAAAACGGCGAAAGGAAAATAGGACACGCTGATTATTTCTTTAATTGTTATTATTATTTCTTTTTCTTTTCTTTTGTAAGAGCGCTCATGTTTGCGCTCTATTGTTTATTCGCAAGGCCCGCATGAGCAGGCCAATCATTGCGCCAATTACGAATTCTAAATCTGTCGTCTGGTTCAACACTTTCGTTTCGTTGCAACCGCGATTGAGTTAATCTCGAATATACTGATCTGACGCATCTCACTTATGCATAATGTAATACTCGGGAGTATGATCCTATTCGGGAAACAATGAATTCTGTTCGTTTCACGGGATTCGACATTCTATACATATGCACGTACTCATTGGTGATCATGAGATTTTTCATGAAACATAATAGGAAAAGAAAGACAGACTTGATAAAAAAAAAGAAGTAAATTCGATTGACCGATTCCTTCTTCGATCGCACAATACGGAACCCTTTCTTGAATCTTTTACACGACATAAGCATAAAATCTGACAGCTGCACAAAGAATTAAATGCTGGCTTACGAAGCATTAGGAGCGCGCGAATTTGAGGTCGCGGTACATCCTGCGTCGGAAGTCCTCGGCAAGGGCATCTGCCGACGGCTGAGGCGCAGGAAGGGAGCATTCTTTTGTCACCCGGTCTAACGAGCCACATTTGGAGCAAGATAATACCTATGTATATCAGAGAGAAGACACTCTCGCCCGCTAGCGAGCCAGAAGAAGTATTTCGCATGGAAGAACGACACCGTTGCAACCTACAGTGAATAGCAGAGCTGAACCGACGCTATTTAAAACTGAATAAATTTTTTCAAATCGGACCAAACCAACCGAGTTTTATTGAGAAGTCAGGTGAACTAGATTAATGAATAACGTGCGAAAACAATTTCGAAGACCTGTAGCTCGTCTCAACTTTTTCACTCGGACTTTTAATGAAAATTAAGTTAATTTATACACTTTTAAGATTTACATCAGTTAAATAGAAGCATGGGACATTTTATTGAAATCGGTCGACGCCGAAGTAAACGACAGGCATCAAAAAGTGTGCGTTTTGTGCCAGAGTTGTGAAAATTGCAATTTTCACCATTTTTGCCTGATCGTAGCTTATGGATTAAAGGACGCTGGTTCGGTTTTACTCTTCACTGTAACTTTAGGTGTATATCGCCTGCTCTAAAGATGTACTTAATTATATTAATTGTATGGAGAGAGAGAGAGAGAAAGAAAGTGCGCGAAAGAGAGAGAGAGAGAGAAAAGGGAAAAAGGAAAATAAGAAGAAACTATGCAAAACAAAACCAACTAGATGATACTATTATATAATATATATTATTATACATAAAAATATATCTAAGCTGTTTGCAAATGATTTAAGAGACGAGGAAATAAAAGAGAAAAGAAGGATTACAGAAAAAAATGGTATGAATTTGTAATGTACTATTGTATTTTGTAGGCAGCTAGCGTACGTATACATATGCACATGTATCCGTGTATGTATGTTTACGTATAATAAATATACATACTCTTCGACATTTACACGTACCGTTCGCCTAAATAGTCTGCAGAATATTTTCAATTTTACATCGGTCCAAGCTGCGACAATCTAGGAGCAATTATTCGCGATCCATTAAAAGAGTCAATTGACGTTGAAGACCGCCAATCTTACTTCTCGAATGAAACGCTTGGTTCCGAATTTGTTAGAGCACTTGGGCGCACGGCAAGTTACATATACATAAGTACTACGCTCTCGCCTCTAATTCGTACGTTTACCCTCGATAAGGCAAAAGAGAAGGAAGGAAGAAGAGGAAGAAGAAGAAGAGAAAAGAGAAAAGAGAAACGGTAACGGAAATTATGCGCATAGGTACGTGTTTGTCACGTAAAATGAACTACAGCGTTCAATAATATGCGGAAAAGGAGAAAAAATAAAGGGACATGAAATTCCAATACTACGATGATGTTGTAATGAATTAAATAATTAACAATATTGACTATATAGCTAGGCCGTGAACAGGACGTTGCGGACCGACTAAATTCCCTCCCGTCGCAGATTGATTGTGTGTTAACTAATAAGATTAAGTAACGATATAGTACCGTTAAGGAATTTAATTATTAATACTGAATACTATATCTGTACGCTAAGCACAGTTTCAGAGTCGTAAGGTGACGCGAAGCATAAGCCAAGGATTATTAACACGAGTCTTTTAATTTAAAAAAAAAGAAGAAATGAAGTGGAAGAAAAATCACGCGACACACTGACAATTATTTAAATATTTGGGGCGTCTGCACGCGGCGCACAGAAACGTCAAATTACCTTGTTAATTCTGCAACTGAGAAAATCGTTCGACAAGAGAAAAATTATTAGCAATAGTATTGTACACGAGGGATACATTGAACACGAATCATGCGTACATACTTAACATGTTCACGTACACGGACACACGATTACACGCGCGGCCGCATATACACGCTGCACAGGCTAGGAAAAGTGAAATACTATCTATAACGACATATTATAAATAATATTAAGACGTCAACTGTATTTGTTTAATAAAGATGTACATTCGAAAAGTGAAGAGACTAGCTTCACAGCCGAGAGGACGCATTAGAATTCAGTTCACGCGTGTATCTGCTTTAGAATTGAATACAATTTTTATTTCCTGTATTCTTTACGTGCACGATATATAATTGTCAGTGTTGGGATATCAATAATAAAATATACTTCCCGATTATTAAAATTAAAAAATTGCTGAAGTGATGAGCGTAGGATAAATGTCGCGATTATTAAACTTTATTCTAATTGCGAAATAAATATTTTAATCAATTAAAATTGTATGAAAAATTAATTTTTTTGATATCCAATACTGGTAATTGTTATATTTGATAGTGAGTTTTTATTGCACCATCGTAGATTGGAAAAGTAGAAAAGCTTTCGATGTAAAGTTATACATGTTGCAAGAATATTGACTAAGAATATAATAATTAAAGTTTGTGTATAAAAAAATTTATGCAAATTTGTTTTAATATGTCCTATAGGCTGGAAGATAGTTGGTATTAATTTATCCCCTGTTGAATTACGACGGATAAGCAGATTCATTAAATTATGATTTATTTAAATAGGACGCTCTGCACATATTAGAATCCTCTACGCACAAATTAAAACAATTACACTTTAACTATTATGTTGTTAAAACGTATATCTTGTTTCTTATAAACATTTTTATTTTGTACCTTTGGAATTAAACGGTTAATCAAATAAAAAGAGGCTTTTATAAATATCAGAATTTTTTATTTTTATTAATTTTTATATATTTATAGATATTATTAAATTAAAATCATTTCCAACATTAACGGCTTCAATTGTACGAGCATACAAATGATATTAGATGCACTACATTATTCCTTTTTTTAAACTAAATAAATAATTGTAACTTAATATTTTTTCCATGCGCTTAATAGATGTCATGTATTTACAATTAAATTCGATACGTAAAATTGGAATAAACATTTCTGCAATTATATAAATAACAATATACAATGAAATGTATGCGTAAGAAATCAAATTATTTTATATTAGTCATTTCTATTTCAATTTGAAATATTTTGAACGTAATACCGCGAGCTATTTAATAATTATTTCTTTTACAAGCACGGAAAGAAATTATGTTTAACTCTATGATTAAATGAAAGAATAATTTCGTTAATGTAATTTGTAAGGTATTATACATTTCGCAGTGAATACTCAACTGGAAACGTGAATGTATTTATACATATTCTTTGGGGAATGTTATAAAATGTTCTTATGTATATTTCACTCTTACCCATGGTGTGAACTTATAATGATCCAGTTGAATATTTAAACAATTCTATGCTTATCACTTATGCTTAAATACTTCAATAAGCGATTTTTATAAAATAACGAAGTAGACAACTCCAGTCTTATTAATGACAAATTTTACCGTCTTGTATCTGATTTCGCTTCTGTACAATGAATGTATTATCTATAATTCATGGTTGATCCACGTTTTGGCACCATGAGTGTCTCTTTAGTTAGGCTCATGCATGTTAAAAAAGAATTGAAGAACATTCCAGTTTTACAATTACTCGAAAACTCGATTAATCCTAATTTTTGAAAAACGATATAAACACGACTAAATGAAATATTAATCAAGGCGTAAGTACTGACAAATCTATTTTCGATGTAAATGTGTTGTTTAAGTTAATCTCTATTTTTCTTATTTTGTTCAACTTTACAATAAATAATATATTTTTTTCTTTGTATCAAATAAACATTTCATGACAAGGTAATACCGATTTTCGATATTCTTTAGTTCGTATTTATTTTACTGCACACAGCAGCCCGTATCTCAGTATCAGCAGACGATGATCGCTGTTTGTTCTCCAGTCTGAGGTGAAAATAATTTTATATTTTCCGCATTCCAATGTAAGAGCGCACTTTGGCAAACAACACTCCATACGTAAGGAATGAAGAATTCTTCTGGCTGCTCTTCTTCTACATATTTAAATTTTAATTCTGGAAATCTCTGTAACGTAAAGATGCATCGATAAATCACAATGAAAATAAATTTTTAACGGCATTGAAATATAAGGAGAGCATACCCTTAAACGATCACAGGGCCATTCGCTAGTACCTTGCTGAATCGTAGTTAATACTTGGCTCACGCCAAGTTGCGATTGCTCTTTCTGTTCCAATTTATAAGAGAAGAAATTTATGACCTGAAAAAACAAATTTTCATTCATTATTATATAAATAAAAACAGTACGTAATGTGTAAGCATTATTAAAAAACTTACAGAATCTATATTTTGTACGATGTCTTGAAAGGCCGAATGCATTCTGAATGGTTGAAAAATATCTTTTTTATATAAAAGGGTATATATTAAATTTGGATTGTGTGCAAGCCTGTGAGTTAAACAGCTATTCAAAATTTCTAGTACCATTCGTAGAACTTCTTCAAGTATCGTTAAATCTTGGATCTAAAATGTAATCGTCACGTAGAAATTTATTTTTGAATCATATAACGTAAATTCCTTACTGTAAACTTTACCAAATCTGTGTTCGCCGTCGTTCCATTGATTGTGACAGTAGTACTATCGGAAGAGACTGAAGGCTGTGTGCGTATTTTTGCTTCTAATCTAGCATGCTTTTTTGCAAGAGTTTCAAACAAACTTAGCAATCGTTGACTAACGTACGGATGTAACGATGTGAACTGTGCCGACATGTTTGCCAAAGCTGCTAAACAATTCGTATGAAGATATTTGTCCTATAACATTAAAAATTATCGTATTAATTGTATAAAAATTATTTTTATGTTTACATTCTTCTACAATTGCTTTCTTACATCTTACCCTCATTTTAAACATATTATACTGTATGGTCCTTATCACCACAAGAATTAAGAGACCTCCTAAAGATATTTCACTTATCGATCTCTCCGTATACCAACTCACACCTTTAAGCATCTGGAATAATTATTGTCGGTTTATTTAAAATTTTTATTCCTTCTAATGAAAAATGAATTAATTCTTGACACCTACAATTTCGTGTATCCTTTTATTAAATACTTCGTCTTCGCTTAAAATTAGTAGGATAATAAGAGACATGTAAATATGATGTGACGTGTTGTTTGGAGCATGATATAATATTTGAAGTATCGGTGTTACCTACGAAGAATATAAAAAATGATCTTACAATAGTCCTTAATTTAATTTATCAGCATATTAATAGATTTTATTTACCAATAATTGTATGTCTGGTCTCTTCATAATGTCTTGCTTTACATTTGGATTTCTATGTAGCAGCATATATAATAATAATGTGATTTCATCCGTATTTGGTATTTTACAAATAGTGTTGTACAATTTATTCAAATTAAATCTAAATGCACCTTTTCCTTGCATCGTGGAAAACTCCTCTGTAAAAATATAAACAATTCCTTTGACATATAATGCCGATGTGAAAATTAAATTAAAAATGATAATTAACTAGTTCACTAGCCTTGCATATCTGTGAACGTAAAAAGTGCGTTTCTATAGGGATTCTGAGTTGCAGTACAATGATTGGTCAGCACCAATAATAGTAATAATGATTGACTAGCGAGAGGTGTTTCTGTATCACGTTTTCGTTCTTCTTCCTCGGAGATACCACTATTTGCAACTTGCACGTTTTTTAAACTGCTACCCCTGCCTATGCCCATAGTAATTACATTCCACAATCCGGCTGAAATGTTTTCATATAATGTAATTGATAGAGCATTCAATTTAGATCTGGAATAGGGAATCTATTATCATTTATTAGTGTATGTACCAGCTATACTGAAAACGATGCTCCCTCCTGCTTGCTGTGTAAGGATACCAGGAGGAGCATGTTCCTGCTGCACAAAGTTATGCAACAGTGTGCATACCATCGCTGACGCATGTTCACTAGACTGCGAGTGCATCGCTATTCTGTAGATGCAACTGTATTCAGCTGCTGTTTGAGAGAACAACTGCACGGACAGTAGCACCAGTAAACAGTTTATTGCCTCCAGGTGAACGACATATGTGAATTCGCTATTAGGACAAAGTTATTTATGCAGAATTTCATTGTAAAACATATTTCAGATAATGAGGTGTTAAAATATCTGATCGGCTGTTTTAAAATTATTTACCATAATGGCACAAAAGTTATAATGTCAACCAATGATTCGAAAAGATTTTCTAGTCTGTAACATGAACTTGTCGGCGTTGGTAGCTGAGGTGCTTCTATGTGCTTTATCATCTCCTCTTCACCGATTGTTTCAATTAAATATTTTAATATACATCTCACTGCAAAGAGCGCATTGTACGTTTGCCATGCTGATATGATTCTGCAATGCATAATATAAAATATAAATCAATTCCAGTTTTTCAAATAATATAACAAGAGGTATCATACTTTTGATTCTGCATCGGGGCAAGTAAATTGTTAGCACGTATAAGGGCAACTTGTATCAAGCTGCCCAAGTTGCCAGTACTTAAATTATTTGCAAGTAACTGTCGGCATGAAAAATCTAAGCGAGAATCTAATTCTATTTGGTCATTTCTTGTCACAGGTGGCCTTATGTTATAAGATAAAAAATTATTCCAGAATGGATCATTTGGAAGTATACTCTTTTTCCCGCAAAATCTTTCCAAATGAACATTCTTGGATAGATCATCGTATCTACTTGGCGTTGCACCCATTGCCTTGCTTTAGATTTCTGAAAATAAAAAATACATTTCTGTTTCTTATCTCCAGATTCCTTCGAACACGTATTTGTATTTATTTTAAAATATATATCCGCGAATTTATGCATGTCATCCCACATGGTTTTATGTTATACAGCTTGAAGATATTTGTTATAAATTATTTCCTAATTATGACAGAAAGAGAATTCGAGCTCGTGCTAGTATTAGCAAGGGAAAAAAGCATACAAAACATTATAGTAGCCATGAAAACACTGTACAATAACATACTTTGACAATCCACAGTCATAGAAATTTAGTAATTCAATAATAACTCCTAACAATGGGGTTTTGTTGCGTGCACTATCGCTTGTTATTCCTCTACGTATTCTTCATGTCAGGATTATCATTAAACTACTTTTTCAGTGCGATCGTAGATAAGGCGAATAGAATGAGAAACCCGAAGAAATATAACCTCTTCACATGTCAACGAATCACTGTACAAATATGTATATAGATAAATCAAAATGAGCGCCATCTTCGCATTTCATTAAATTAATACGCATTCATTTACATCTCCAGTAAAAAATGACATTTTTTTTTAAAAGATAAATAACTGGGCAAGCTTGAATATTTCATGAAAATAATTTTATTCTATAAAATAATAATATCCATTTCTGTGAAAACTAGCTCGAGAAAGTTTTTATTTCAGTTATATTTTGGTAATTTTAGATAAATTCAAATAAATAGAATACATGTATGCGATTTATTGTTCTTTTTTATTTAATATGTATCATTATTATTACTTTATTGTAATAATAAATAATGTGTATTATCTACTCACATCTATGTCTTAATTTAAATTCTTAATATT
>NW_017173325.1:170882-174463 GCF_001652005.2 Ceratina calcarata | reverse complement strand
TTGCAAGAAAATGAATGAAAAGTTTTTTATTTGAATGAAAGTGGAATACTTATTTTAATTATTGTAATTATTTATATATTTTAATAAATGATTTATAGGTAAATGCGTATACGTACATGTTTTTTATATATGTATACATTCGTCACTATTTATTCGATAGATAAGTTTGCTATGTATCTGTGTAACATTTAAATCTGTCTACATTTGATTATATTTATTATAAAACTATTAAAATGCATCGTCATCATCCCTTATTGCAAAACGATGAGCTATATTCTCAATATCATAGTCTGATAAAATCCTTTATCCTAGGAATTCAACAGGAAGTTCATCCGATTAAGAAATTTCTTGGTGACCGAAAAAAAGAAGTTATCAAAGAAATTAGGTTGGTTAATAATTTTCGTAGAAAGAATAATTAATTACAGACATTAAAAGTATACTAAAGAACTTTATAAAAATACGAGTACTTACCTCTGACTATAAATGTTAATAAATAAATGTAAATGAGAAAATGTTTGATGTACACACAATTTTAACATACATAATTTAAAAATAATTGTTTAAAAATAATGCTTATATAATATTACCATCCCTTTCTGCAAATAGTATAGAAAGAGAACCCAGTAAACACACCACGTTAGAATTCACGCGAACGTACTTCAACGAAACGATAAAGGAGCTCCAAAATATAGAACAAGCATGCGAGGATTGTCTTGGACGTATAAACATAGATTTACTGACGGCAACGAAGAGTCGCATGCAACCACCGTCTTACTTACACCCGGAAGAGTTGCGAATGGCTTACGAAATAAGCTGCAGCGCGTTCAGGCAAACGGAAGACGAGACTTCGTGCCACTGCACCTGGGAGAACAAACCGACGTGGGATCTCGACGACATTCAAGACATCCTAATTAAACCAGCTAAAATGATACGCACGGAATACGACGAGTACGACATAAAATTCGTGGAGGATATCATTTACCTCAGGACGAAAATGTTCTCCTTACCGAGAAAACGAATCGACTTGTAGGTCGCCCGATACTCGTTCGTTATCCTCTTTTCTTTGCGATCGGAGAATGACTTGCAACCAAAAGTACAAGTACAGTAGGGTTGCTCTGACTCCAAGTATTTTTTAGTACTAGCGGCATGGAAATTCTTGCCAGACCTGGCAGTCGTTTAGCAAGCATTCAATTATCATTGCGCACATCGGAATTCCTCGCAATCCTTGCAGAAAGGGATCAGCCGATGGTTTTCAATCCAGAGAATGAATTATCCAAAATATCTACTTTGAGATTCATCGATGGGAACTTCATCAGCTGCGAGATTTGGATGAAGCTTCTGGACCTTCACGGGAACCAGTACGGATCGAAGTGGTATTTGGTGCTGCGTCCGCAGATCGAAAAAATTTTAAAAAAACGCTTGGTACCAATGCTACACTTGAATCCACGTGTTACATACGATTTTATCTCGACGATCACGAAGTATTCGAATTTTATATTAATGAAAGCGGACTTAATTAATATGTTGAGTGATAAATCCGAAGCTGTCTGGTTACGTACTTGGGAGTTACAGTTTCAAATGGCGGAAGGGAAGGAAATAGCTGCGACGATTATACAAGCCACTTGGCGTGGCTATTGGGTAAACGATGTTCCTTTCATTGATAATAATAATAATATCCAGAATTCGTGATCTACTTCATTCGCTCTTGAAAATATTCGTTCTTAACCAGATGCGCAGGAGGATAGCGCACTCGGGGCGTATGTACATAGCTGCCAGTCTTCTATGGTGCGCTTGGCTCGGGTTGAAAGAGAAGACAGAAATGCATAAGCGTTATCTAAAGAAAATGTTGATTTCGTTGCAAACCACTCGAGACCTTACTTCAAAGCTCAGCCGAGAATACGATTCGTTAATTCGTCAGCCGCACGTGGTAATTCATCTGCCGTCCATCGGTTTTTCGACGGACATACGTCGAATGTTGAATCCGAAAATGTTCAGCATCTACCAGAACATCACGATCTTTCGAATGTGCTTCGTGGGCAATCCGTACGCCGAGGTGATCTATATTTTGCCCGTGAACCCTACTCGGGATTTGCTATTGATGTACAGCGACTTCATCGAGTCGATGTCTCCCCATGAGAACGTCGCGAAGCGGATCACATTTATAGCCCTCTCGCAAGCGGAAACGTTTAAAAATCGCACCCTGAACGTGTCTAGGATCCTCCATTGTTCCGAGGACTCCCTCACCGAAATCAAGAAGAAGATCAAGGGCAAGAAGGCTTACTTCCTGCCGTGCATCGTCGACGAATGCGACATGAGATTGGCCGCTAATCTCAGAGTTCCCCTGTTAGCCTCTGACATGGAGTTGCAACGAGATTTCGTGAACGTCTCGAACATGTCCGAACTGATCGAGACTCTCGGCCTGTTGCAGCCACCGCATAAAAGGAACATAACCGATTTTGATACACTATGTTCATCTCTGGCTGAATTAATGGTCCTCCACACCGAGGTCAGCGTTTGGATGTTCAAAGTTAACTACGGAGTGGTCCAGAAATTCAATGGGACTTTTCTGATAAATCATATAAGCATCCCGTTTATGCCGATACTGCGGCGGGAGCGAGAGCGGTACGGAGACGATTGGCTCGTGCAGTCTGATTTGAGGAAAGAGTTCGTTGAAAGAATGAAAGAACATCTACCGAAAGTTATACCGAATCTGACTCGATTGTCAAAAATTTTTAAATCTTGGAAACAATTCTATGGATTCATTCAGAAATACGGCTGCCTGCTACAGGCTGTTCCAGTGGAGGACAATCCTAAGACCATCTTAGCTTCGATGTTCGTTCCGGGGAAGGCAAGTCACAAAGAACCAAGATGGTTGGGAACCGCGGATAAAATCAATCTAGGTATTATACTATAACCCTTGTTTAATGCGACTTGGTACTAAGACAAAAATAGACGAATTAGTACTAAGAGACAACAGGAAAATTAGCTTCTTTATGAATGTATTCATTTTAAAACAGAGACTACATATTCGACGATAATTTATATGTTGCCGCAAACCTCGTTCGATATCAAACGGATACAGCCGACTGTAAATAAAATGGCCAAAGGTCTGCAAGATAGGGGCTATTTCGGTTATTTAGCGGTCGATTGCTATTGCTACTTAGAAAAGCGGAACGAGAAATTGATGATACTGCTGTTGAATGTGAATCCTCATTATAATTTCTCGCAAAGTTACGTCGACTGGATGCAGTTTGCAATTGGAGGAATGTACAGGTAGATAAAAATGTAGACTCTTTCATCTAACGTACTTAAGGATGCATAGGCTATATACTTAAACAATGCAACTAAAAAATTCCTATTACTATTAAAAAGCTACCTGCAAAATTTTCAATCAATTCATGGGATTTTTGAAAAATTTTAGTGACTTAAAATTTGCATGTACTCTTATGGTAATCAGCAGTAACCCAAAGAAAACTTTCTAGTACTTGGTGTGCACGCGCGAAGTTAGAAGAAACAACTGACTTGAGGAGATACAAGCCTAAAAAAATCTGAAATTTTTGACGCTTTTTAGAATATACTTC
>NW_017173325.1:148545-170578 GCF_001652005.2 Ceratina calcarata | reverse complement strand
TTGGGATGGACTGTATAGCCAATACATCCTTAATAATAATAAATAATGATAAAAAGGAAATACCAATTGTGTTTAACAAAATTATTATAGCTGGCAGAAGGATCAATTTCTGGCCGATATTTCGACGCTGGAAATGGATAGAAAGAAATCGTCTTTTTTATTCGCTCATAAGAATCCAGATTGGAACGAGACTGCAGAAAGATATGCAGTGGCTATTACTCAGTTGCATCACAGTAAATTTTCCTCTTTTCGCTGGTCTAGTCTACGAGAAATATTTGAAAAATGCGATGTGTGTCCATTTATTGTCCTTTGCCAACACAAATTAACGACATAATGAAATCTATTATAATTTTGTATGTCATTTATAGATTGTATACGACAAAGAGAAGCGGCAAGGGTCGAGCATAGTTCTGCACGATGGTGAAATTAGGAAATTCGGTACAATGGTAGCTGTTACTTCAAACATGACCACCACGTTATCTATGGTACACAAAGGTCTGTCTAAATTGCACAAAATTCTGATGAATAAAGCGAAAAGGAAGACGGAGACGAATTTACCGGCTCTTATAGATCTATTTTCGAAACTTTCGCTCGATTATAAGAATTTATCCGCCGACAAATGTATACCGTATTATTAAATCATGTATAATTTACATGTATCACTTGTAATCGAAATATGTATAAATAAAATAAATTTTTAACTCGACGACGTGTTTTTTAATTCATCTTCATATTTACCGTCCTCTATGCTCTTACATATTAGTTGACAGAAATAAAATGAAAAACTAATTTTCAACGAATGCCAACTTCAGAAGTTATAAAAGCGATATGCAGGTTAATTCCAAAGTGATCGAGAAATTTGATGAAGAAACCTCGGAACAATGCGTCCGTCGTCACAATTAGATTTACATTATGATGCCATGTTATTGTTAGTTAAGCAAGATAACATGATACCTACTCATATAAATTTCATTATTGGCGGAGTATCTGGGTAAGAAACTAAAAAAATATACACATACATATTTTTCTAATGTAATTACTTCATTAATTCTAATTTCTTTATTCGTAATGCGTTGCGAAAAGACTCGAATCCCAAAGCTTTGTATCATTTATTAATCTTTTGAAATAGCTGCGTAGGGCAAACTGCTACGCACCCAATGGATGTAGTTAAAATACGGATGCAAATTGCGAAGACGCCTTTGATCACAACGATAGGCAGAACTTACCGCGAAGTCGGTTTCCGCGGATTTTACCTCGGTTGGACCGCCGCTATGCTCCGGCAATTGACTTATACTACTGCGAGGCTCGGAATGTATCACACGTTATACGATTTAGGCCAGTAAGCATACATTGCGCTTTAATCAAGTAATACGTGTGCTGCTTCAATTATCTTATGTTTTACGTATAGCAGTTAAAATTGATAATTTAGAAATTATTTCGGCCATTTAAACTATCTTTCAATGATTGGCATCGGAATGTTGTCTGGCGTTGTGGGCGCGTTCGTCGGTACACCGAGTGACGTGGTTTTGATTCGTATGATAAGTGACATACAATTACCTCCAGGTGAATAATCGATATTTTGTACAAGTGTGAAGTGTACTAAATGAATTTTGTAAAAATAAGGAGCAATATTATAATTTTAACGGCGGCGTAAATCGAGGGACGAATTTTTAGAGAAACGTCGGAATTACAGAAACGCTATCACCGGCGTAATTGACATCGGCAGAAAGGAAGGTCTTCGCGGATTATGGAGAGGTGCTGTGCCAACTATGACAAGAGCAGCGATTGTCAATGGATCGCAATTAGGCACATATAGTAAAGTGAAGATAATGTTAATCGATACAGGTATTACATTTGACTAAAATTATTACGTATGACTTCAATTATTACGTGTTATTTTAATTTCTTCAGGTTTATTTCAAGAAGGTGTAGTACTTTCGTTCATGGCAGCAATGCTATCAGGACTAGTGATGTCTTTAACATCACTTCCTGTAGATTTAGCTAAAACTAGGTATTCGATAGAGTTTTATATGTTTTTATGGTCTACAAATTTTTATTTACAAGCAATAATTATTGTAGAATACAAAGTTTGTCTGGAAAGGCGAAACCGCCAGGTATCTTGCAAGTGTTGATACACATAGTAAAGATGGAAGGAATTCCAGCATTGTGGCGCGGATTTTTACCATATTATGCTAGAGCAGCGCCTAATGCCGTAGTTACTTTAATATGTTTAGACGGACTAAGACATGGATATTTCACACTGTTTGTAGCTCGAAGTGAATAAAATAAATAATATTCGTAGTATTCAAAATTTTATTGTTCACTCATTTTCTTTTTCTTGGTCCTAATGAAAAATATTTCAGATAAAACTTGTAGCTTTAGTTGTCGGATACAAGAATGGTCCTATGCAATTTCCTGCCAGAAGACAGGAGATGATAATAATTCAATAAATGAATAAACTTTAGTTATTTTTTATATTTCATTTAATTCTACTCCGTAAACAAATTCCTTTTGTACAGGACATTTACATATATTATACATGTGACTAATCACGAAAATTTTCTAAGCCTTAAGTTCTTCATTTGTTACGTATACATGTATAGCCTAAACTTTTTCGTAATTTGTTCGTTAATTATGAATGTCAAAACCGTGTGTGGACCAATTCGACAGTAAGTAGGCCAGAAACCTTTCCAAAGTGCCGGTATGCCTTCGTTCTTTCCTATCAGTATTATCATTGGTATCAGACTTGGTGGTTTTCCAGCTGTAGTCTTCAAGTTTTGTATCCTACACATGCAACATTCAAGTAACATGTTCTTAAGAGAACAAGTAGCAATTGGTCAGAAATGCATGATTGTAAAATCGACGCCACTTCACCTCGTTTTTGCCACATCTAGAGGCATAGAATTAAAGGAAGCGAGGAACCCGGAGAGCATTGACGCACAAAAGTGTAGACCGATGCCTTCCTTCAATTGAACTGAAATTGGCAGACACAATTTAGTATAAAAGTTGGAAGAATTATCAGACGGTTAGAAATACATTTCTTGGACATCAAATATTTCGCTTGGCTGTATGTTGCAAGCTGTGATATATTGACGACTACTGCGCGTCCCATCGTCGGTATACTTCCTCTCCAAAGAGTAGTAACCCCTTCCTCTTTTGATATCCTCGTGAATGCGTTGAATACGCCTTTGTAATTTCTTCGTTGTTCTAATAAAGTAACATACGATACGTTAAAACTGCTATAATTAATTTTTTAATTACGCTATTTCGACCTAAAGGAGAGATTGAATTTTTCGAGACAAAAAAATATAACAGAGTAATTTCACTCTTTAACAGCGTGGTTCCTGTCAATGACCTGGTGGTAATCTGGCATCGGACGTCATTCTCACAAGGGCAACATCCGCGGGAGTACCAACGAAGGCTCCAATTGATCCCGCAGTACCTGCCATTAGTGATAATACACCAAAACTGGGTTTTCCAGTATGCTTGCGCCTGTGTGTAGTAAATTTTACTGACTACTGTACATTGTAAAGAAAACGTATGAAATTACCTCCGTAATAACTTACTTCCATTCATCTTGAAGCGTGTTATAGATACCAAGTCTCGTGGTAGTATACGTAAGCTGTCGTAGCAAACCAGCAGTAAGACCGGAATAGAATTTCGAAATTCCCTGTTCTTTTTGTACCTTTTTGATCACACCAAGAATTGAAATCTTTTCCGTTTGTACCTGCATTTGATTCTTTATCACATCCATAGGATGTACTACACACGTTGCTGCCATTCTAAAAGTCAACAGCGACAATCGTCATTATATACGATATGTACTGTTCATGCATAATTTATATTACATAGATTTAATACATGTATAGATACATTGGTTGAAATATATAGTGGTGCAAGTAGATGAAAGTGAAACCTATTGTAGTCATTTACTTACCCCGAAGTACCAGCATTTGCAAAGGTAAATAAGCGAGGGAGTGGTTTTAAAGGGGCTTTTTTCTCTTGGGTTTCTTTATCAGACATTTTTAATAGATTTTGAAGGTTTCTGGATCGCCAAATTACTTTTACTCAACCACAGGTGTTATTTCATTTGTATATTACATTTATCAAATCTTGAGTGACTCCTTCTTCTAACGAGCGACTTACAAAAGTAAAGACTCATAAAAATAAATATTCTTAACAAAATAAAATAAAATAAGTCTAAAACATTTAAACGGGACAAACACGTTTATGACATGACAGACATTAAAACGATTAAAACTGAGTGAATCTAACTGATATTAATCAAACAGAATCTAACGAGTTATCATAGATGGAACAAGTGCCAAATAATTAGGCTGCATATTCATTTAAGCATTGATTTTAAATAAGCAATAAATGCGCATTGTGTATATACAATAGGAAAACTAATGTATAATTTGCGATCTTTGACGTGTAATAAAAATTACAATATTTTAAATTAAGACTTGTTCTTATAATAATTAAATACAGAAATAAACTTTAATATTTTTTTATTTGTATACTTTCCATAAAGATACGAAATATGTTTTTACAAAGTCGTAAGAATACGGTATGATTCCAAAATTTGAATACCAGGCATTCAATCAATAGTGATAAGGAATAAGCGCTAAAATCCTTGACACATGCAATCTACATTCGTTTTTAATATTACAAATAATGGATTTTTTCTTCGGGAACATATTTTGTACATTTGAGAACTCTCCGTTTTCTTTTAGGCTCTGTAGCAATTCTTTCTTCCCTTTTTCTAGGTGGTATCAAACCCATTTCCTTCTTGCAATCCTATAATTTAAAGTTCTCCTCCTTAGACTAATTTCATTTAACTAAATGTCGTATCATGCACTTTATATACCTCTACAGCTTTAAGAATTGGATACAGCGGTCTCACGCCTTTAGATTCGTTTATAACTTCTTCAGCGTAATCAAGAACTTTGCGATTCTCTATTTCAGTAATTTTTTTTACATCTGTAGCTTCATCAGCGTCGAGCTTTTCTTGTTTGCGTTCAGCTTCTTTTTCAGTCTAGAAGAATACACAGAAAAATCGTAACCGTTCAAATGCAGAATAAATTGCATCAATCACATACCATAGTTTGTTTCAATAAGCTCGCGTATTTATTCTTTCTCTCCCATTCCTCCTTCCGTTCTTCGGCCTCGCGATTTTTGTCACATTCGTCCTTCTTAAATCTTTGCAACATTTCCCACATTTTCATTTCCCTTTCCTCTTGACTCTGCCTCGCTTTCATAGCCATCGTTTCTAATCGAAAATCATTTATCTCCTTCCGCATTTGTGTCCTTCGTTCTTTTTTTATTCGTTGTTGTTCTTGATATTGTTCCTCCTGCTCTTCCAGAGCTTTCTTCAATATTTCTTCCTCCATAGTCGATTCTTTTATCAAAAACGAACGGAACTGCTCAGCTATAAACATAATTAATTATCAATATGTAAATTACTTTTCTTAAGCGGTGTACAATTTGGAATAAAATTCTATTACTTATCGCTTGAGATCGCTTCTCCCTTTCCTCTTGCTCTTTCTGTCTTAACGATTTGTGTAGCTTCTGTATTCGTAGTTTAGCGTTGCGATAAATTTCATTTGCTCGATCTTCAAACTCGTCTTCGTACTTGAGCTTCAAATTGTATTCCTTCTTCTCCTCTATGGCATCATTAAAAAATTTCTTCAATTTCTGCTTCTTCTCTTCCAACTACAAACATAATTTTTACTTTATACATGTATGTCATGAGAATTATAATTATCGTATGGCAGTGCAGTTTTGAAGACAAACTTGTTGGGCCTCGAATTCTTTCACATCCTTCAAAGATTTATTCATATTTATTTGATCTTGCTTCGCGGCTTCGTATTCTTCCCTTTCTTTTGTCTCGACAGCATTTCTGTTCTCTTCGATTCTTAAAAAAAGAGAAAATTATGCATCATTTATAGTATTGTCAAACACATGAGAAAACTTACTGCCGCTTTAACTCGGCAGCATATATCCTTTGTTTTTCCAACTGTTGCTCTGCTTTCTGTTTCATTTCTTCCTCGTACTTCGCTACATCCTCCTTTAACTGCTTCACGTAGGCAAGCTCCTCATCTTTATCTACTTGTTTAAGAGTTTCTCGAAATTTCAACTGCGCATCCAATTCTCTAAAGCACTATCGGAATCGGCAATAAGTAATACCAAACCTCAAGAGCAGAAATCAAAACGAGTTCGATAAAATCTTTATACAGTGGAACGTTGATTTTTACATATTATTTGGACAAATTGGGAGAGAAACTCGTATATACAAGTGACTCTTCGGATAATCGACGTTCAACTGTATTCGTCGTGTAAATTTGTCATGCAATAATTTGTACTAATACCTCAGAGACAAGAAGAGCTTGATTAATTCTTCTGCACATTGGTTTTTTGTACAGAATAAACCGTTTCGCTTGTTTTATTATTTCCTCCGTCTCCGCTGCTTTCCTTTCCGCAGCCTCCTTCACGAATCGTTCTCTTTCCTCTGCAGCCTTCCTCTCTTTAGCTAACAATTCTTCTATCCTCCTTCTTTTCATATCCTGCCATAATAAAAACCGCATACCTCATTATCGCAAAAAGCTTGTAAACACATATGTAGATTATCGAATAAAAGTTGTTCAATTATCACATAATTTGCATTTATTATTCCGTAATATATCTGAGATTTATTACTTCTTTAACAGAAGTCACTGTCCTTTCTTCTTTTTGCGTTTCCACTTCATTTTTATTTGTTTCAGTCTCATCACCTTTCTCATCCGGGCACAGTGCGGAAATATTATTAACGTCAAGTTCTGTGCTTTCTGGAGTAATCGTTTCGACAACATCTTTTGATATCTAAAACATGTGCAAGCAACGAGGAGTTCTCTTATGAAAAATTAAATTATAATAAATTAGTTTTAGTTTGTATAGTTATAAATTGTACATTGTATATGTATATGTATAGACTAGTTTATAATGTGAAGTAAGTCGAGTTCTAACGTTAATTAAAAAAAGAACATATAATGAAAATGGAGTATTTGATAATAGAACACATGTACACACGTACTTTAACATTTTTCGTTAACTTTTTTGCCTTGCCATTATGCCTAGTGGTCGTTAATACTTGACTTTTATTTAACACCATAATTATAATTTGTACATGACACTGTTACTATTAGACAGAAATATAACACAGGTCGCCCGATTTCGTTGATTGGTACGGCAAATAACTTCCCATGGTGCAGTCGTTGTCTTGGAAACTCAACTGGGAACGATCGATATAATTTAAGGAATCTTACAACTTTCATAAAAATTAGCGTGAAATCATCAATAAAAATCGTATCGATACTTTCAGCGAGTAGGATTACGTATGATTACGTATTTCTAAAAGACAATTGTTACATTAAAATAGTTACTACGTTTTATACGAATATAGAAGACCCTCTTCTTATTATTTATATATTAAAATATCGTGTTAATAATTAAATAGATTTTTACTCCTTGTTAAGATTTCAAATTGTATTGAAATCGCTTTTAAGAGTATTTTGCATGTAAATTATCGTGCCATTTTTATTTCACGATGATCAATCCTGAGGGTGGGAAGTTGAGATCAGGAATTACTCCTTTTTACGATCACCCGAATGATCCTACGTAATGATGGATAAACGAGGGGAAGTATGTTCCCGCTACTGATCTTTATTTTCAGTATTATAGCTTTAAGGAATAATACATCTTCATGTGTATTCGTATGTATAATGAATATTTCTCATATTTTGTTATCTTTTCTATGTTTTCTTAGAAGAAAATGCCGATTTATAGAATAAAAGAAGAGACTTTGTATGGAATTAGTATAAAAATTAGTTTACTATTACAATTTTAAACATCTTAACAAGATAGTGTTCACTCTGTAATTATGCATTGTATATTTATTTTCTTTAAAAATAAAATAGATGATATTTCAAAATGATGAAAGCACGGTAATCAATCAAAAAACTCTATATTTATGAAAATTACATTATCCGAACAAAATCATTTTCTTTTCTATCGACATAAATATTCTTTACAAGTCCTATGAATTATAAAAATAGAATGCCTGTAATACGAAATTTAATGATAAAATCTTTATTGAACGTATAAAATATATTCGCAATCAATACAGATTTCATTTGACTAGCTTTCGCATGTCTCCGTTTGAAGCGTTTCACGGAATGGCCGCAAGATGACCGTTTAGCGTGATCGTGGTCGTGCACCTGTGATGACAGCACGTGCTACAGCTGAGTGGCGGGTCTCTTTCTTGGAAAAGTGAGTATAATCGTATTTTAAAAGTGTTCACCGCTTTCTAAAGTCCACCCGACCTTCATCCATTATATCCTCGATTCAGCCCTTTGACTCATATCTAAAAATTTCCCCGTGTGTCAACGTATTTCTTCGAAATATGTCTCTATTTACTGGACGCTCGCACATGTACTTACCGCCAATGCTACTACAATAAACTATAGGTCGTGTAATTAACCTTGATACAGCGAATTAGTATTTATTGATAAGAGTCATTTATCACGAGCAAGGTTAGAACGTTGATAGAGTAATTACGTTTATCTATGTGTAGATATTTCCTGTTCGAAGCACGTGTAACTCGAATCGGAGTTGTTTTTAATACTAACCTAACCCTTCCCGCACGCATAGATTTGTCGACGCATCGCGGCGTTAAGTAACACGTTACAGTATATCTTGATTTTAATTCCTGTTTGGACGACTAACTAGAAGCATCTATGTGCTTATTACAATTTGTGATTCTACGTAATTAAAACGTCGTGAAATTAAAAGAAGAATCGTGGATAGAATCGCAGGTATTGTTCATGTTATTTGTGATTGGAGTAATAAGAATTACGAAAATGTATTGCGTTTGATTATGCAAAGTGAAATAAATTAACGTTGGAGTTCTTTTGTTTTGTATTCTTTGGATTAGAACATTTTTAATAATATGCAAATATTCAAAGTACATCCTCGAAAATTTTGTTACTTATAATAACGTGGAAGTATACTGAACTATAAAAAATATGTTGGAATTCGATGTGGAGAAATAAAAAGATAAGAAAAATAGTTATATCATGTCGAGAAATAGTACAGTCTCGTAAAAGATATTGTAATTATATAATTAATAATAGTCGATGCAGAAATTTGATTTAATTTAATATCGATTTAATAACTCGAATGTTAGTTGCTGAAAATAAAAACTGTACTAATTGAAATTGGCGTATATTTATTTTTAAGAAATATTTTGTAATCTTGATGTTTTAATAATAATAGATCTTTTGTCCTTTACTTGTGTTAACAGAATGATTTCTGATGTTTCAGGTGAACGGGAAGACCAGTGACGGTGAAGGAATGTTCGGGCTTTGAGACTAGTAACACCTGTGTAGAGTGAGTACTTGTCAAATGTTAATTTTTCTTCTTTCCAATTCTAATTGGCATAATTTTTTTACTTTGTAACACGAAATGTGCATGCGATTAGTAATCTGTTTTCTATAATGAAAAATGTTTTGTTATACCGGAAAGAATATAATTACCGATGATTAGCAATTTACTTAAGTGCTTGCAATTTTTGAAAAGTGATTGAAGGGCACGAAATGCTTAGTCGATAGGTAATTATGATGGGCAGGGATGAATAAGTGGAATGAATTTCACAAGATAATATTTATCAATGAAACGTATTTATTAAAAATCTAGTATTTCCCTACGTCTACAGTAAATATCACAGGTACTTGTTTCTCTATCACAACATCCTCTGCTCGGCTATCCTTGTTGACAATTACAACAGCAATTGGAATTTTCTAATTTTTGTCAAATATACAAATCTGTGACATTATCAGGCCGAGGGGACGTAACAACGTTTTTGGCGCGAGAAGAGACCTTTCTTGTATTGATTTAGGCGCGAACTCGTGCCGTGGTTGATGCGAGTATCCTACAAGTTCACACGATATTCTCGCGCCAAAAGTGGACAAAATAAAAAATTCTCGATAAAAGTAATAAACAATACAAAACTCTAACCGTGAAGTAAATTAAAGCTTCAGTCGCGACATATCAACGTATTTACATCGAGATCTTAGTTGTTCCCAACTCTTACAACCTTATTCAATCAACGAATACATAATATATCCGTAGGACGCTAGGACAATAATGAAAACTTATTCCGATACATTTTCTCCGTTTTTCCCTTCACTCCGAAGTATTTTGAGCAAATAGAAATTCTAGAGTCCATGATTCTTCGTCTTCTTCTGCATCTTCGATCCTCGAAGAATACATGTTTGCACATCGTGTAGGCGGTGCAAGAATTGATCTTCTTGCCGCCAATTTCGCGGAACGAATCTCTCGACGAATATCGAGGATCCCGCGAAGTCCTCAGCTTCAGGAGCGAAATCTTCCGCTCGAATCACAGACAAAATTGCAACACCGGTAAACGTTCCTCACAGAATGGATTCTCTTTAGGATCGACGATCATTTCTTGAATCCACTTGCTCGAGAGCTTCGTTTAACCGGGTACGATGGCTTTGCCCGTTGGAATTGTTCGATCTCCTCGATTACCACGGTCTCCAGATAGGCTCGTTCGGTTTGGCGACTTGAAGGAGACCCTGATGGGTCTGAGACATGCTTTCAATGTCCGTTCTCACCGGAGACGGTTGGCTGGACGCTGGGGTGAGCGGCATCGAGTATTCGTCCGAGCTGATGTCGCTGTTCGAGGACGGCGAGGATTGCGGCGCGGCCACGTGGATCGTCAACGGACCGGTCTTGTCCATCGAATTCAATTTGTGACCCAAATGGGTCATCAGTTTCGTTCCCAAGGCGACGTCCACTCCCGGAGTCGCGGCTAGGCAGCGGCTGACTTCGTTAGCGCAGTGCGTGTACCCGGCTCTGAACCGATCCGCGTCGATCACCGGATTTGCGGACAGACGCTGTTGTCTCTGCAGCTTGTGAAGGTGGCGGACGGTCAATTCGAGGATGTCGGCCTTTTCTAGTTTCGCCACGTTCTCGCCGTCGCCGGCCAGAGCTGAGACCATCAGGTCCTTCAGCTCGTCCAAGCAGCGGTTGATTCTAGCCCGACGTTTGCGTTCCAGCATAGGTTTCATCACCTGTAAATTGAAAGTAACAATTCGTTATAGCTACTTGTTTTATTATAGAAATGAGTCTTCGAAAGAATTTCAGTGAATCTAATAATGCTTCGAACGAGATTAGAATTGTTCTTTATTATAGAAGAAAAGGTGAAGCTATGCAAGTATTCGAGTTGTCGGAATTTAAACGACGCTTACCTTTCTGTATTGATACGTTCTGGAGATCGGTTGCTCCTGGCCATCGACCATCATGATCTGGTCGTGCATCTGCATGATTAATCCTTTTAAATCGGAGGGTAGCTTCTCACACACCGATAACGAAACTTCACTGATTGCGTAACGATTCGCTTGTCGCGATGTCACTGAACGTTTCTAACGTGCACACAGCTATTCTCGTGGATACGAAGTATCGTTGAACTTGATCTATTTTCTCGCGTGGCTCGCTCGATTCGAAGGAAACGTATCGTACTGTTATACTCCGACACGTCTCCTGTTCGAACTTCGTGAACGATCACCGTGATTATGGTGGCTGTCGGGCGAGGCTGTGGCTTATATAGTCAAGGACCCATCGGCATGGTGGGGCGAGGGGTTGCAGTCGGGGACCTTAGTGGGGAACTGGCCTTCCGTGGGAACGGTCCGTAGAGGTTGGTTCCCAAGCAAGCACACCACCTGTAAGCGGCAGCTGCCAGACACGCGCCCACACCAAGCCATCGTCACCGTTTCTTCGTCTTCGTTTCTCCAACCGTCCGAGCCCGTATTTCTTACCTCCTCTGATCCTCCTCGGGTAGTCGTGCCACGGTATGCACGGCTTAACGTTCTCCTCTCTTTCTCTCTTTCGTTCTCTCTCACTCTTCGCTCCTGAAAGACTTGCTATTTCACGAACGTGAGCTCATACGGAAGGACCCAGGGTATCGACGTCCTCTCCTTAGTTTCCTTCTCACTGCGCGAACCGGAGCGAGCGACGGAGAAAGGAACAGTATCCTTTCTCGTTTCGCACACGCGTCTAGTCTTCCTCCTTTTTCCATTCTAGTTGCCCGAGGCGGCCAGTACATACATACACGACACACTCGTGCTACGTCTTCTTATCGTGATCCCGTCCTCGCCGCACGCCCGCGTCGATCTATAGTTTTGTCCTCGTCCGAGCCGAGCAATATCGTGGAGCGTGCTGGGCACAAGTCCGGCGTTCTCCCGATCGTAATCCCACTAGTTACACGTTACCGAATCACGGTACGCGTGTGCATGGCTACCGCGAAACGATACCGCGCCCGCTTCCTCCCGCCTCGCGATTGATTAATCATCCTCAGCCGCGTATTTAACCGGCGCGTGAGAGACGCGCCGCGGATGTGGGAGATGAATGTTGCATGAACTTGACGTTATGAAAAGGATGTGATGAATCGTTTATTATGGTTGTCGCGTGGGCGCGGACCTTCGACGGAGCGAGCACGTTATCGAACACGATAATTAACCGTTTATTCGGTCCGCGAGCCTCGTTCCGCTCCGTGTAATCCTTGACTAAAGACGGCGGACTCCAATACTCTCAATATAGCATTTTCTGATTCATCGCAGATAAGTGCTGTTATCTAAGATTTATCGCAAAATGTTTAAAAGAGAACGGTATTAAACGTTAGAATTTTAAATTCTCGATGAACGGGACGATGGGAGCGTTCTCGCATTTTCATTTTGATCCATTGAGATTTAATGGAAATTAGCTCGGCGATATTATTCGGATCGAGGTTTAATCTCGCTCGTATTTAAGATCGTCCTTCACTTCGGATAGTCATCGCCTGGAATGAATATCACGTGTACGTCTCCCCGGTCGCTGGAAGCATTTCCAGATACTAATTTCGTTGAGCCTTTTGCTGAATTATATCCTTCGTACCCCCTTCCAATCTTTCCCTATCCTTCTCCCTTTCCGAGGCTTCTCTTTTTTCCCCCCTCCGGGTCTTTCTTTTCTTTTTTCACCCGGTCGCTTCTTCCTGCCAACTACCTCGCTTATTTCTCCGCGAGTGGGGCACTTAAACATCGTTCGCACCGAATAATTACGCATGTTGGCTTCATCCTTCTCTCCTCCTGGCTCAGTCCTCGCCTGCCCGGCCGCCTCCTTCTTGCTACCGCGATTTTACGAGCCATCCTTCGTCTTCTTCGTAGTCGCCTGCTTCTTGTTCTTCCTCTTATCCTCCGCGTCCATACCTTTCTTGGCTTCGTCGTTTTTCGCTGCTCCCTTGAGCCGAGCAATTGCACGTGTCCCTAACGACGCCGGCACCTCCGTGGAACGCGCCTGGTGCTCTTATTCTCCGCTCAGCGATGACCAGCATCCTCCCTCTGATTCTCTTGTTTACTATGCAGCGGATTCCAATTAGCCTGATGTCTGCGGGAGAAGCTTATGCCGCGTTTTGCTATATTTCTGATTATCAGTTTCATTTCGTATCTCCCTTCTCCCTCAAACTGTCCGCATGTAAAATTCAGATTATCCAATTACGCTTGTTTATCTGTCTTATACTCCGGATCACACCGTGAAATGCAATTTATAGTCCCTCTCCGTGTTTGTATACATTTGTGTAATCAGTCTACTTCTGGATGCAAATCGTAATTGTAACGTTATACGTTAGGTGGTTTCTTCGAGCAAAAAGTGTGGAAACCGTCGGATAGGTCGGCGAAGTCTTAGGGATGTTTCGCAGCAAGTGATCATATTCCAGGTTTAATGTAAAAAATCGAGACCTGGTGGGAACGTGAATTTTTTTTTCGGTTACTGTCAATGCGACGGCCGCTCGTGTGATCGACGGTGAATCACACCGAAATATCGTTTGCCTTCTGCATGGCCTTCTGTAATGCTTGCCAAGCTCGCGACACGTGTTAACGTTTTCCTGCTTTCTATTTTATTTCAACGATTTCCGAGATTCACACGATTTCTTTGTATGCTTTTTCTGTGGTGCAACGAAATGAAAAATTGTTATCCGAATCGAAGTGGAAACGGTGTAACGTGACGTAACAGGCAATTCCGTCTCACGAGGACTATCGTGATCAGTGACAGTTCATTAAAACGTCCACGTGTCGGCTCGATACGAAGTCAGCTTCCTCTCACGTGCCGCTCATTGTTCGCTGTTTTTACGCGATCTGGGCGGGCAGCCAGAGGTCCCGTTTCCGAACGCGTCGGTGGCTAATACAAACCTCATTCAACGTCCCGATTAGCACACGTGCGCGATTACGTGCGTTTCAGCTTTCGAACGTCGCACGCACGTGTCGAGGCAGCGCGCGCGAGTTAACGTCTGCAGTCAATCAAAAAGTCTTCAAATGTCAATTTGATAAAATACAACAGGGACAAATACGAGAACCAAGAGACAATTCATAAATTCAGTATAAATTACGGTACCTATCTATATGACGATTTCAATATCGATATCAATATTTGAAACAGATGCGAGGGTCATATATTTTCTCATAACCGTGTTTCCCATGTCCCGCGGTATCGTTTGTTCTTATTCGTTGGAAGAGGAGTGAGGGAGAGCCAGGCTTATTAGCAAGTACATCAGCTGTTCGTGAACATATGTCGCGAGCCGTTTGGCTCGTGCCAACGAAATCATGATCCCCTTCTCGAGTATTAACCCCTGCGCGACATCGGTTCGCACGCGTCGATTTCCGGCTGTACAATACGCGAAGGGGAGCATTAGGGGTTGTACGATAGATAACAATATGGATACTTATAATAATAATTGGACGTGAGACTTCCTCGCCTCCGTGCGACATACTCTTGAAAATTCTCTCGTTGATCTTTCAAATGCCGTTTATGTTCATTTGCGTAGAAATGGAATTCCCTAATTTTTAATTAACTAATTCTTGAAGGGCCACGAACACCTGATGACTTCTATTATTTCCACTGTTAGCTGTAAATCTTGTCAGAGAAACGAAAGTTAAAATATAACTGGAAATACCTCTCGAATTACATGATCATCCCATATTTCGTCCCGAGTATTAATGTCATACAAGAACAAATAGCCTAATTCCGGGAAGGTTCCAAGTCGATCTATAAAAAGTAATTTTATTGCCTCATTCCTTATTAAACCCGGACAAGATATTAGAGACCCGAGTGAATGTATAGTTCCAAGAAAGGAAAAATCCAAAAATTTCCACTGATCATTGATACTATTATACAGTCTGGCAATAGTACATTTTAATTGCACGAAATATACAAATAAATTCATATAACTAATTGGTACATAATTTTATTTTATGGAACCATTGAACACCACGTTATTGCCTATAAAATATTTTACTGGCTCGTACTGTATGCTTAATTTTCTATCTTTAATTGTTGCTTATGCCGTTGGATAAGGTCTGTTCATAACTTACAATTAGCCGTAATTCAGAGGCAATAAATAAAAGCGAACACGTGCGGTTCACGGAAAGTTCGCGTTTAGACGAGGTGGAAATTTGCATGGTGTGCCGTTAACATCTCCCGACGCAAACACGACGGACCTTCTGACCTACTGGCTCGGGCCAGAGTAACCATGAAGATCAAGAGGAAGGAAAGGAGGAGAAGTGAGAGCATTCTCACGGAGTGTCGAGTTCACCTGGCGGCGTGTGCGGTGTGCACACGCCGCCGTGTGCACTTCGCCCTATTTAAATGGCCTTTTCTGGCCCTTCCTCCTATTTAATTGAATGCTACCGCTTCGCGGCACACGCTCACAATACCGACGCACGTCATCGCTTCCGTATACGAACGTTCATACAAGCGACCTCGTTCTACTTCCGCAGGACCTTCCGGTAAAACCTGAATCGCCTAGCTTCCTCTGACCTTCCACCTCTTTGTTCGTCTTCCAAATCAAAATAGTACTAATCGGGTGGAGGATGTGGTTTGTTTACGTAGGCTCCTTGTGATACACGTTTTGAAATTTGATTCCCTTTTTTTGATACAGCTGTGTCTGGGTGGTATTAAGAAATTTGTAGGCACGCGCTCATCGACCGAGTAATTTCAAGCATTAAATGCAAATACGTGAATCGAGTACTCGTTTACCACGTGCATCGCGTTAGCATCAAGTCAGCGAATTGCTTATTGATTGTGTCGGATATTCGATACTCGGTTGTTGAGAATTTTTTCGTCCCGCATTGTTTCGCGTTCCACCTATTGAAATTGATTTGTAAACACCCACTTATCGTTTCTCGTTACGATTAAAGAACGTTTTCTTAGAGCGTCGGAACTGGCTAAATTCGGTGCGCTACAATTAGTTTAGCCGCAAGCTGAGCAAAGAACGAGGCTACTAAAAACGTGAGTAAGGAGTCCAAATGTTTTGGTGAGAAATGCAAATGAACCGGTGTCAGGTTAGAAGTTAAAATCGATAAAGGAGGCCTGCTGGCTGGCGTCTCGGAAGGGGGAAGTGGCTCCGATAGGACCCCAAAGGCGTTCTTTGTGGGGTCTTAGGCTGAAGATTGCGCACGTGCTCGGTTTTCCCACGCGTATAGCACGCAGCCGGTCTCTGGGTCCGAAGGGGGAGGACATCGAGGCTGAAAAGGGACAGGGTGCATTGTGTCGAGCACGGGTCTGAGACACTGGAAATTAAAGACCCTCTCTCGTCTGTTTCTCGCTCTTTTTTCCTCTTTTTCCACCCACGGCAAATGATGCCCGGTACAAATTGCCGGTAGCGTACGAATAAAACGATATCGAGACCCTCTTTTTCTTCCTGACTGGTTTACGTCGCTCCAAAGAAATTGCTCCAACACTTTCTACTCGAAAATTGCACACGTTAGTCGATCGCTAATATCCGAGAATTTTTCGAGAATTCATCGTTTCATTGCAATTTTATAAATATCAGATAGAAAACTATAAGTCAAATGTTTATTAGAGATACGAGCAGCTCATTGTTAAAAATCATCTGCAAATTCAAAGGATGTAGACAGTCTCTTTTCGTTAGTCGATCGTCGAGAGATTAGGGTGGATTTTGCTGTTTCACGTTAACCGTGACGCAGCCTTCAGGAGGACCACCTACGCCGGATACGTGCGCAGGTATAAACGTTTGATAGACGTGGTGGTTTCTTATCCCGAAATTCCAACCGAGTTGACTCACGCCGCTCATAATTTCCTTCGAAATTGAGACGAGTCCTTGTAAGGAAGTCGTCGCGATGACTGCACGAAATGCGGTACGTGTACGTTGCGTTTCACGCTGTGCTACATGCGGGTTTGTTGCATTTCATTTCTTCGCGCGGATATGTACGCATTTCTCTCAGCCATCAGTTCTTATATCACACGCGATAATGTGAAAATGAAATGCGTACCAATATGAAAACCGGCGTTGATAACAAGGAATACTTTCCGTTTCATTCATCCGGTAGCGCTCGATGTTAGGCATACGAAGTGGGTTCCGCGAAAGGAAGGGTTAATAAAGACGTCAGGAGGTAATATCGAGCCCTGAAATTCGAGTCATAAATCGATACTGCAGATCGAGCCAATCCACGGCGATTACGGTTCAATGCGGGGGTACAATTACAAATCCCTGAGCAGTTATGGTAAACCGATTAAGCATAAATATCGCGGAACAGTTTCGCTTATGCGAGTCCAATTTCTCAGGTTACAGTATGCGCGTGTATAAATCTTCTTGCACTCCTCCACCTATCGTCCATAGTTTACGTACATATTAACCGAGTAAATATGGCGACAAGTCTGTAAAAAAGCGTCTCCGAGTCGAGGCCGTGACTCTTTTTGTCGTTTAATCGAGCCGGAAGCTCTCGTTAAGGGGCGCCCGTTAATTGGTTCTGGTTTCGGTCATCGGACAAAAATATGTACCCGGCTCCCTCATCGATAGGCGTTCGGTTCTTACAACACTATCTCTACCTGACTCGGCCCGCAACGTCCTCCGAGATCACGGGTCCGCGGCACGCACACTCGCGTGCTGGGGGCCGCGCGTGTACGTGCACACCGACGCGTATAATGTGCCCGTACGAATGAATGGCGCTGCCGGGCGGAGAGGCACATCTCTCGTTTCTGGACTCAGAGATCTAACTACCACCTGCCTCATTTTCCCACGAGCTCCGGGGCGAACCTTTCGAATACCGATGAGATAGACGAGGACGAAGACGCGTGTAGAAACGGAGCGGCTCGAAGGACAGCCGAGAGTACACGCCGGCCGGTGAAAAGAGAGCTCCGCTTTTGGCGGCGGGTGCGACAGGGAGAGAGAGAAGAAAAACAGGGTCAGAGAGAAACAGGATTACCGGAGGCAGAGTTCCTCCGGTTTGACGGAAGAAGAAGAAGAGCAGGAGGGAAGGGTTCGCGAGAGGAGCGCGATCGACAAGGATGCACGATTAAAATACATACGTCAGAAATAAAGACGAAATGGTTCGGACCGGGGAAGAGGGTGAGAATGAGAGGTAAGGAATGAAATGGAAATCGAGGATATATGCGAATTCTCTGTTGAAAGAGAGAGACGCATTGTTCCTCGTGTGTGTACGCGCACGCGTGAGCACGTGTGTAGAGGAGGTGGGAGATGAGGATGCGAGGAACCGAGAGATCCTCCGAAGGCGGGCAGGTAGAACACGTGCTGGCACGAGGTGAGTCAGACTCGCGGGAATATCGAAACACGATCTTTCTCTCTTTCTTCTTCTTTATGCTATCCTTCGTCCTCTTTTGTTTTATTTTTGGCTGGCTATGGAAATATGTGCTCCCGAGGCCGATCTTCTGAATCCGTGATTCACATTTTTTGCCGTTTCTAGAGCAATTATGAAAGGAAAGACTTCAGGGAAACACTTGTTAAAGTACAATCGAAAACAAAATTCAGAGCATTTTAATAAGTACTTCCTGAAGATAGAATAAATATCCTTTACTTTTACCGTAACATCCTTTGATCTGAATCTGGATTGTTCACTTCGTATGTGCATCCTGGGTGATTCATGCAATGTGGTTAGTAATTGATTGGATGAATTGTCCGGGATGCACATCCATAGTGACAAACCTAAATTCTCCGGAAAATGAATGGACGAGTGAAATTATTTTGAAATAGCTCGACTTTCCTCTATTAATATTCCATAAATGACAAATGCTTTTAAAATCAGTAATTCGTCTCGTAATTATTACACGAGAGGGAGTGTAATTCATTTACCGGAATTGGGAATCCCTAATTTGGAGTCACTTTAATGCAGTGGCATTAACGTATATCCAAAAGAAGTATAATGGACACTTTTCACGTGAGAACACTCGGATGATACGTAATTGTCGGCTCGTTAAACTCCTGCACGTTATTTATCGATAACAGTTACGAGTGTAGAACTATCAGAGGAATGAAAACCAGTCGTAAATTATTCTTGTTGTTCATACACGTATAATGAGCACTTTCAAGAACATTTATTCACATACTATGTCTAAATTGAAAGACATTCTTTCCTTTGCACATTCGTATACAATTTAATTCTTCTCCATAAGCCTGACTTACATATGCATGCACGTTTAAAAATGTTGGTTGCTTATAAAATGTTGATATCTGATTGAGTGTAGTTATTTGAATTATTTGCACGAAACTAGAATTTGAAAGAAAAATGACGCCTGGCTCTTTCAAATGATTTCATTTTTCTATAACGTCATCTTATTGTTAGTTGTGTACGTGTATGGGTTCTGTTCGTGTCCGATATCTGTGATACATCTTGACGCGCTATATCCAGGTGGTTCTTGTTAGCATTTAAATTTTTATCTCACGTTTATATAACCCATGAAACTTTAATATCGCCACTGTATTTCAATAAGATTTATGCGTTCGGTCTGTGGTTAATAAATACAAACATAACTAGGAGAGTTTCGTTAATTATATTTTCATGGCGAGATCGTCCCGTTTTTAAAGACTTAATATTCGAATAACAAGAACAGGCAATATAAAATGTGTCGCTTTCATTGTATCGGAAATGGAAAGGTTCTTGTCAATAGATTATGCTTATAGCACGCCCTTTTTGCCACCGTTATTCGCTGAATGACAATAAAATAATGAAGTAACGACATTGGAAAGATCTTTAACAAGCCTTGCGCTTGTTTCGCGTATTTATCTGTTAATTAAATCTGCCGTATACCTGCATTAATGTCCTCTCTGTGACATCACGCTCGTTTGCAAGGTGTCGACGCTAAAACGACGATCTCTGACCGAGACTTTTTAATTGCATTGCGGATGTCTCGGCTCGAAGTGAACTAGTTTGTGCAAAAATTAAATAACTGATCGATTTTCATATTGCCGATTGTCTTTACGCACGGAACAGAATAGGCTTGCAGCGATTGATAGTAATCGATCTAGTAACATACTCGATCTCTTAATTGACTTTTAAAGCTTTTAAAAGATTAATTCGATGCATTAACGTGCGCTTCGGTAATGGCTGCCGCTTCTTCAGAAAGAAAGTTCTGATTACATCGAGGCGGAGGCGATAATTGAATTGAAGTGCGTATCAGTGTTATCCGGATAACCGGTCAATCTTGTATTGAAATTAAACCCGGTACTCGTGGAATCAGAATCCATTTACGATCGTTATCTTCTCCTGGTTCGATACCATTTGACACGACCATACCGTAAGCATCTGATTCATGCGGGATGTACAAATCGTTAAGATGTTCCCCTTCGATACTCTTGCACGCGATTCCGCTTTCACATTCGTACGTGTACTTGTTAATGTAAATAACGATTTCTACTTCAGCTGGGAAACGTGGCACCTTTAATTACAGTTTTTTCTAGTAGGACGTCAAAAGGATGTCTCAGCTAAGTGATATGAATATACGTAAGGTATCTCAAGCGAACTGCACATCAAAAGTTACGTGAAATTAATTGGAAAATATTACGAACATTCATGGGAAGTGCAACGAGTCGGATAAAACGTGTGCATGACAGTGAAACCTTTTGATGTATGGGTAGATTGTCGGTAAATGAAATGGTTCGATGTCTACAGAGTTCGGTTCGGAATCGCGGCCGACGGTGATTAATTGGTTCGTTTATACAGGGACTAATTATTCTCGATGCGATCGAGAACCCGCTTCACGGTATGCGACACGTTCCGCTTGTTGGTCCTACTGCACGTCGTCGCGAGTCGCGACACTCATTATCAGTACACGAATGCACGCGCGTCTGGTACCACGACACTTTCTTGACAAAGAGGCGTGATTGATGGAGGTCGAGTTCTTTAGGAAAACTTTCCTTTCACGATTAAATCGCTTATCGATGTACGGTAATCTTCAATTAATTCTGAAGCTCTACACTATTATCCCTCGACGATATCGTTTCGGAATTTAATATCTCGAGTACCGTGTCACCCAAATTTGGTTAAAGTATACGTATTAACATGAACGAATAGCGGTTTTATTTATTGAAAGATTATTTCTGGACATGATAGAACATACATTAATTTGGCTCAGTTCGCTTCATGACCGATGAGTTTTAATTTTAAGGATATATTGGCTATACAGTTAATCCCAAAAGTTTATGCACTTTAGAAACGCATTTTTTAAAAAGAAATCAGATGTCGGAAGAACATTGCTAATAATAAACAACAAAAAAAAATTTTCGATTTTTCTGAGATTTTTCCAAGGGGTACCCCTTCAATTTCTTCCAAATTTTTGTTTCTGGCCAATAACTCCCAAACCGTTGGATATACGGAAAAATTGCATAGGACGTTTTTTGTAGAGGACGATGAGATCTACAATTTCCATGTAAAAATTTTTCGCTAGCCTCAATAGTTAACGAGTAATTTGCAAAAAACTGTTTTTTCGTTTTTCGTCCATAACTCGTAAACTATTAATGCTAGCGAAAAAATTTTATACAGAAATTGTAGATCTCGTCGTCCTCTACAAGAAAGGTCCTATACAATTTTCCCGTAGATTCAACGGTTTAGGAGTAATTAAGGAAAAATGAAATTTTTTGCCAAAAGTTCGCTGTTTCGACGCTGGGATGGTCGGATTTTGTCAACATTAATAA
>NW_017173325.1:112389-148232 GCF_001652005.2 Ceratina calcarata | reverse complement strand
GCTATTTATTATTAGCATTATTCTTCCGACGTCTGATTTCTTTTTAATTATAGGAAATGCGTTTTTCTAAGGTACATAAACTTTTGGGATTGACTGTATAGCCAATACATCCTTAAGTTAAACAATCGATATTTGAAAGGATAATACTATTAATAGCTCTAAAAGGATAATTTTTAGTGTTATTAATAATCACACTTTTGTCGTGGTGCTCCATATGATGATACGTGATTTCACGAGCGGCCTGTTACAAAGGCACGTTCATAATTCCGCGTTTGTCTCGTGTGAGACGGTCGCCGGCAAGGAGAGCTTCACTTCGTCGTTAGCCGAAGCCTGACGCACGTGTTATCGGCGCCTTTTAGACAGTCCCTTTCGAAGATCACAAAGCGTCCTTTCATTGCCTAATTAGGATACTTTTCTGGCACTTATACGTGGCGAGTGTCCCTCTTTGACACCGGCTACCTCTCTCTATATTACTGTTTTCAGACTGATTAACGAGTTGAGAAATACGTTTTACGGGTCGTTCAACTGCTTCCGTCCGCGTTCACGGTCCGATCCTGCGTCTTACAAAAGACGTAATTATCGCATACACGTGTTCCTTAATTGTACAGAAACTTTCGATTTTTCGCAGCAATTAAAAGTCGAAAATAAATTTGACTATGACTGATTATTTTTATACAGTTCGTCGTTTATGCGGCGTCAAATTTTTGAGAAATTTTTCGGAGTTTCAATATACCGTTAGAAGCACGTTCCGTTAACGCAGAAATGATTAACTAGCATCTTACAAGAGTTGATATATGAAAGAAATACCGTTGTATATCGGCAAATAGAGTCATATTAAACATCTCCATTGGAATACGTGTCGTATTTATTTGCTAAGAACCTACGACATTAATCTTCCAAGAGGTAAATCTTATATGTGTCCAGTAATCGATAAAATTAGTCGTGACTTTCTAAATTTGATTCAAGATTAATAATTCATAATTTTATAGTTTATGATTCACGGCGGTGAGTGTTAATGTATTCTGTTGAAAATCCGTGGCTTCCTTGTTCAACCGGAATGCGGCTTCTTAGCACGAGCCCCCCATAAACGTAACAGGATCCTATACGGGTGTTCCTCGGTCCGTTTCTGGTGCGGCTACGTTCCCACACTTTCTGCCCCATTGAAACGTACACCAGAAGAATTCACCCCTATACATACCACGAGGGTGGGAGCTAGGAAGCACGGGGAATCCATACAGATTAAAAGCACCCTCCTTTCAAGAAGTCTTTCAGTGGAAGCGTGCAATGCACGAGCTGGACACGAAATTGAATGAACGAACCGTTTCCGCGTTTTCTAAACTTGACCCCAATAGAAGGAAAATTCCATCCCCTTTTTTCTGTTCGCCCTTTCAATCCGGCGAACCTTCGTGTCGTGAATTACGGCAGAAAGGATTCACTACCGTGACGTTATGAATTATAAAATCGATACAAATATTGTTTATTAATACAAAAAGATGATTTTTATGAAAATTACACGAGCACTCATATTTTTAAGTTGTGCGAAAGTTTTCTGCATTCGGGCGTACGTGTGCAGGTGGTATAGAAAAATTGGCGCTGAAATGGAATTGTAAGTACACGTGGCGTTCATTCAACAGGTAGTCGTCTGTTCTCGCCGGGTAGCCATCTAGTACAATACCCCCCTTAGGGATGATCTATTGTGTACGAGGGTTGGAAAGACCATAAGGGTTGCAAGGCTGCGGTAGCTTTATCGACATACATGTGTATGCAAATTTGCAATCTGCTCGCGTTACCGACTTATTACCTTTCTCGGATTTTATATGTGCATCGCGCGTGCGTGACTCTTGTGAAGTATGTACTGATTATTAATTTCGTCTTTTACTGAATTGTAATTTATTAACCCTTTGACAACGTAGATATTTGTTAGGATTATGAAAGTTCTATTTAAAAATTCTTAGATTGCTTTTATCGTGTTTAATAAATACATCGAAATGAAATTTAAATTCCGTTTGAGAGATCATAATACAGGTGTAACGGCGCTGCTCAAAGCCCGGTACACGCATTGCACGTGGTCGACACGAGACCAAAATTATCCCTCGTTAATCTCGAGAAAGTCCGAGAGGTAAAAGGAGCGTGGGACGAAAAATCGGCAAACGGAAAAGAGCGATCGCGGATGAGACCGCGTGTGCAGGCCACCAGTTCGAGGCAGTTTAACACACCTAGTCGCGAATAAGTGTGCAAGGCGCGCATTTAGCGCCTGGAGGCTCTTTCACGATACACGCTTATGCGAAGATATCGGCAGCTGGCCTGGAATCGTGAGAGACTCGGGCAGATGGGCTGCCCTGAAACTCCTCCACGACGCTCGCGTGTACGTGCACACGACCACTAAGGATCCCTACACGCCTTCCTAAGGAAGGAACCACCGAGGATGTTTCCCACGGACTCCTGCAGCCTCTCATCTGCCGTATTACACACGAATGTGCCCTGGATTCTCTCCCTTTTTTCATCTCCCTTTCTCCCGTGCTTCGTCATTTTACCTTCGTCGTGTCTTCTCTCTCCCTCTCTCTGTCGTCGATATGTTAACGCGGGACGAACGAAAGTAACCCTCGTATCTTAATTCTTCGCCAAGTCCCCTCCCCCCCCATTCTTCGGTGGATTATTGGATGATTGTATCCGAATCAAGAGATTTATCGGTTGACTTTCCTAACGTTATTCGTAGTTAATTGAACGTGCGTCTGGGTTGCCTCGAGTGAAAAATCGTTTGCTTTCTAGATCTACAAGCTGTAATATTAGTTTGCTTCTCTCAAGTTTTTATTATATCAGAAAATATCAATATTTGGAGACTGTTTAATTTCCACTTGATTTATCACCTATCCGAACGAGTTTGTCTCTGAATTAGTTCGGATAAGCGACGTTTTACCGGGTTTTACACACATTCTTCAAACTCTCGAGGTTGTCGACATGTGCGAGGCCTGTAAAACATTGACGTCTATGATTGCGAATTCTCGGGTAACTTGTTGCCGTACGGTTTGTACTCGGTCGCGCGTGAACACGTGTCGTGGCACACGCGTGGGCTCGTGCAGCGAGAGCCAGGAATGGCCATTAAGTGGGTGGCTAAGATTGGCTCTCGTTTACTTTTCGGCTATTCTCGTTGCTCCGCTCGTGTGTCCTTTTTCTTCATCGCTCTCTTCACGATCCTCGTCGTCCGTCTCGTTCGCGAGTGGGCGAGAGGATACAAGGAGTGGTCGCCGATTAAGAGAAATGACACACGACGGAGCGAGACGATTAAGTGGATAGAGAAGTGGTAGGCATGACTCGAGCCGGCGTTTAAATGAATGATGTGCATATCTGCTAAGGTTGTACCTAATCACTCTCACGTTACTATCCACAGCCAACGTGGACTTCTAACTGTCGTGCGATAATTGAGTTACAACTGAGACGATCCTTTCGAACACTGTAACAGGCTAATATTTTCACACTATCATCTGATCTAAACGTTTCTAAACATTAATTTCGTATAATTACAAATATGAATTACGAAATATATTTGTCGTTACACTGGTTCTCCTTTTATCGAGATTGCATAATGTTCATGAATGGTCGGAGATTTTATTTAACGCGGCATACATTAACCGCGTCTCTGTTTCATTTATAAGCAAATAAATAACAGGGAGAGCGTGTAACTTTATCGAGAGTGCGATCTGGTTCGTCTTGCGGTGTTAATAACAGTTTATATCAAACTGCATATTGAACGCGCCCGTGCTTAATTAACTTGGATGGTTTCAACGGCGCGAGAGGATAATGTACAACTGGAAACCGATCGTAGTATCACGCGCGTAGATCAAATCGATAGTAACGCGGTCGTCATGATTGATAAAGAGGTATTGCTTGCTCGGTCACGTTTAATTTGCAATAATTCTCTTAGTTATTTCCGCAACAATTACAAGCACGAGACGTACATTCCGTTCTTACCTGTTCGATTAATAGTTACATAAATGTTTTTCAATTCCAATGACCTAATTTTTACGTCACGTAAAATGTACCGTATTAATTATTGTATTACGCCGTATCATTAACATCTAATACGGAACGAATTCTTTTAACATGTTTTACTTAGCGACATGAGAAGGAGATCAATTATTAATTAGGGATAAATGTAAAGTGATACAAATAATGAATGAAAGAATGCGAGAAACGGTTAATGAGTTACGTGTATCAGTTTCACTGTTCATTAAAATGTTGAGTACGTTCTTCCATATTTCTTTTGGACCCATAATTATCAACACTACGGTAACGCATTAATTTTGGTATTAAGCCCCTGCAACAGTTGCAAAGAAATATCACCTCTCTTAATACAATCTTTTGACCATACAATACGTTCTTGCAAATAAATTGAGAGACGGAACGAAGAGAAATTCTCGTTTTATTTATGTATACGTACTCTCAGCCAATTTACATATACATAATTTAAGTGGATGTAGTAATTAACGCGTTTCCCAAATAATAATGCAAAATTATTGCAAATACATGTAAAAAATATGCCATCTAAGGGGAAACTTTTCGACTCGAGCGATACTGCAAATGATTAAGCGATGGAACTTAAATATGTGAACTGACGACTGTGGGGAGTAACAACCCCCCGATAAGACACGAGTCTGGAACGAGTCAACAAGTCGTACAAAGTAGCCACGCGGCGACCACGAGCTACGGGGGGGAGACAGGACACGGGGGCAAATTACCCCCGATTCCCTATGTATCCCCGCGGTTAAGAAATTCTCGAATGCACCAGGTCACGGAATCCCGTATACGGAACAGGAAAAAGGAGCGTGAGCGTAGAGAAAAAAGGGACGAAGGGTGGGCAGCCACCCCATAACTCGTGCAGCACACGAGCGAACCGATGCACATGCTCGATATTCCCATGGATTCCTTGCCTTATGGCAGCCGACGTGCCGCGCGGACAGAGGCATAGGTCCGGTCTTTCCTCTTCCTTTTTTCCTCCCTCCACGCCGCCGTCTCTTTCCAAACAGCGCGACGAGGAAGATCTCCCCCTCGTGCGCAGACCACGAGCACGGCGTGTGTAGGCACGCACATGTCCCGAATTCCCACAGTTCCGTGGCATCGGCGTCACCTTGTGGGAGAGCCCCGAGAAAATACGAACGATGCGCCCGGTCCCCCTTTCTTCATCGCACGCACGGCTGTACCCGCTCGCTCGCTCGCTTTCTCGTAACCCTGGTCCCGAGGAGAACGAAGGACGCTAGGGCCACGTGCACGCGCGCGTCCTTTTGCCGCGCTTTTTCGATCCTGAACCTCTCGCCTCTCAAAACAGCCTCCGTGCACACTGCTTCGTTAAGTGCTTTTTTGTTTACGGACCACGTGTACCTCGCACTGGTTGTAGGTATATTTCGAAAAGTTAGGCGTGACATGTTTTTTTCTCTCAGTCGAAATTACAAATCTCTTGATAATTATATTGTACTCGTTCACATGTTGGACACGCCAAAGTTGGACGTTGGCATTCGATCTTGGATTTTCTTGACAGTATTATTTTTGGCACATTGTTTTGACATTCTTATTGGCAATTTTCGCTGGATGCCAGTTCCCATTCCTTTATCTTACAAGCAACATTGGCGTAAATCCAAATTCGATTCACCCCCTCAGAATTTTCTCTCGACTATAAATAATGTATTATAATACTGTTCCGCATCGCGCATGTGTATGGGCGCTTCCGAGCTATGCTTTTCATTTGCTTGGCAGCGAATGGAATTTTGATCTCTCGCCAGGAATTGATCTCTATCATCTCCGATTGAAATCGTTTCTTCGAAGCGAATCGGTATCGCGTATTAATATTTTTCTTCCACGCAGGATTTATAGTCCGGTAATATGGATGATTACATTTTTCTTTAGTTTCCCGCATCGCAGGCTCTTTAAAGTGATAGCCAATTTCCTGTATCTCGGAGAACGATCTTTGTACTTTTTATTCGAACAGCATTACATCCGAAGCACATATTATTTTTTGCACGTCTACTGGTTTCCCTAAATGAACAGTCTGTGAGCTTAAAAAATTCCTTTTTGAGAATACGTCGAATTTATGATACGTAAAATATAGAGTACGAATATCAATTAGTAGATTTTCATCTTCTAATGATAGGATCCGTGCGATACGCATACCAAACAATTTTTCATTATCGATGTTTTATACACGCGTTCTTTATTAAACTGGATCAACGGATGGAGGATTGGGGGAGAGGTAGGTAACACTTATCGAGCGTTGATTGTTTCCTTTCACGCGTGGAATAGATGATTAACTTTGGACGGGATTCCCGATATTACGAGATGACCAGTAAGGATAGCAGCGGAGGATGTACGGTCATTAAGCAGGATACACTTTTTACGTTTCACTCGATACTCGTGGCCTTTCGTTACTCATCCGTAGGATCCTCGGGAAGGGGTTATCCGGTGTCCATTCACTATGTTATCTCCGGCTGGACGGATGCGAGAGGCTCCAGGAACGATGCCACGTTTTTTTTCCTCGCTACAAAGCATTGCCTTCCTTGGCTACTTGTGGCTCTCACAGAGCGGCTGACTCAGTACATAGAGACCTGGGTAACATTAGTCCCGACAACTTTTCGGATTAAGTGGTCGCCGTTCACTTAAGTGGTTCGCCTCCGGCTATTTCACCGGAAGTTGCCATCGACTTGGAAATTATTCTTCTACGCAACAAATCACGACTCTCACTTTTTTTTTTACTGTCGCCAGCAAAAACGCAATTAGACTCAATAAGTAGGCTTAGGCTTTTGCATGGAAAAGGCAGGTATGGCTTTACGACCATAGCAGAGCACATACTTTATATTGTTTAAAGTAACTGTTAATTCGAGGTTTCAGTTTGTCAGAAATAAGAAAGGATTTATGTAGTTCATCCGCTTGAGAATATTCGGATGGTAATTAACCGAGTTGGTGGGAAGCCCCAAGCTATTTTAAAGTCTTGCCTTATTTCCTCTGGGGAAAATGGCTAAATCATTTTATTATTTATTATACATCCTTAAAACCAGAAACATTAAGTAATTCTCCAATTGTCATTTCTTTTCTACTAAGTTAAATACGATATTATGAAAATATGTATATATACATATATACTTCATGCATTCGATACCTGTACTCATTTGTATCTTTAATTACTCAATTTTCTGAATTCCCTGCGTGCACGTTTAATCGCGGACTCTCATTATCGAATAAAAACGCGCGAACGGGATACTTTCGTTCAGGGGGAAAGCGTCGAACAGAAAAAGTGGCGCCTCGTTACCTCTCCGTTCATTACAGGACACGTAGCCGGACAATAAAATTCGATGGAAGGTTATCGACGCCTAACAGTGCGATGTAGTGTTTCGCAATGAAAGCCGGTCACGTTGAGCCGTGTCATAAAACCCGATCAATTTCTCTCTCGTTACGACGTGAATAATCGCGGATCGGAGTCACATCCGAATCATCGCGATTGGATACCTATAGGAAGTAATTACCACGTAATTACTCGTTGCCAATGGTAAACGAGGCGGACGTGGCTCCGGGGCCTTTCTTCCGTCGAGCGAACGACAAAGAAAACGCGTATCTCAAGGAGGAACTGCTCTCTGAGCGTCCGGTAATTACATTGATATAATAAATCGCAACCTGTCATGCGATTTTAACTCTCGTAGCTACTGGTGTACCGAAGTTCCGAGCATGGGAGGTCCGACGGGCACATACAATTGTTGCCATTTAAATTATCTCGACGTTATCTGATTTCCCGAGATGCATTAGCTCGGAGAGCTCTCCGTTGTGCATGCGCGAAAAAAACGCATCGCACCGTGTCTTTTAATTACTGAAAACGACGACGCGTTCTGCGAATTTCTTATTCCGCACCTTTAATTTTTCCCCGTCCTCATTGGATAATAAATCTTTACCACTACCCGCAGCTTTGAATTTACAATACTGCGTAACGTTCAATTACTTAACTACCTTTTATATAAATTAAGCTTATGCAAATCTTTTTGTGAGGAGCACTATAAATTATAACAAGCAATTTGTCTCTTTCATCGAAATTCTAAGTTTCGTTTATATATTTCTCGTTCTCCGTTAATTTACTTCGTTGCCTATATACAATTTGGATTATATCGTCGTTGAATGAATAGTTGCAAGTTACTAGTCATTAATTCTGACGCGAACGATATGTCGTAAAATTTATTATATGCATCTGGGGTACCATAAACGTAAGGAGAACAGCCGTGTTACTTAAGCTGTCAAACCTTTCGTGTTGTCACGAGGAGGTTGCCGGGCTCCCTGTAATTTCAGCTAGCGTTCATTTGCATGGCATGCTCGGATTCATTTTTCTCAAGCAGTCTGCGATAACAATCAGCGTTTCTCTGATTTTTGTAAAGCAACCGATGCTTAACAGCCGATAAATGCGGACTCCTGGCCACGTTTCTTTTTATTCCGTGTCCACTTTACATACATTTCGACGCGTGATAAAAGTTTTACTTTCCACCGGGTTACGTGAATCGGGGAGAAATTTGATTACCAAAAGATACGACTGTCCGATTAAACGGCGAACCTAAATTCTCGTTCGCGTGCCACGCTTCTCTTTTATCGTCCAATAAACGTTCAATTGCACATAGAAACCGTTGTTTCGTGAGTCGTTCGAAGTTTTAAACTGTAATATGCATGCATAAAGAGATACTACCCCACGTCGCCAATTTGTTATACGTAACAACGTTTTTATTGTTTCGTGTGATCATGAAACACTTGAAGAATTCTTGCACGAACGCAAACCGCAACTCGCGAAACTTTGTACAATAGTTTACTCAATGGAATGGAAAGATTTTTTCTTTACCGTAGAAACGCGTTTGCGTGCGGTGGTTTTCAATAGCCTTTAAAGGTCGCAGATAAAAAGGGCTCGAAATTTTATCGAGAAGTGTTCAGAGTAATAACAGTGTATGCCGGTGGCAAACACTTTGCGGTTCGGTCAACGCCTTTTGATCCGTCGACGATGTTATTGCAATTACCGATACGCCCGCCGTAACGCGTGTGTCGTGCAGACAATCGTTGGAGTATTGTCGGGACGATTTAATTACACCTTTAGGCAACTCGTGAATCGAGAATTTAAAAGAGAACGACTACGATAGAGTGCAATGAAAAAGGATCGATTATAATGGTTGGCTGCAGTAGAATGTACCGTTAACGATCACCCCAGCACGAGGAAACGCTCGGCGGCAAGAAAAGGCAACGCGGAGAAAAGGGCCACGCTCCGTACACGTTCCGTGCACACGCCTCGTCGAGGCACCTAGATTACAATCGCGAGCGGAACGCGCGTCTTAGAGCATCGCTTAGAAGGGGGGAAACCGGAGTCCGGCGGGAGAGATACCGGGGATGAACGGAGATAGTGTTAGTCCTGATGATGACGAAAAGGGACAGACGGGAAAACGAGCGAGGAGGAAGGTAGAAGTGGTAAGCGGGTTACGGTCGAGCGTATAATACTCCAACAGGCATGTCGTACACGTACACCTACACGGCCTTCTTATAAATACGAGACAGTGCGTGGCGCACTTGAGAGAAGGTGCGTAAGTCCGCATCTGCCCGAGATTCTCACGCGCGACGCATCTGTCTCGAGTTCCCACGAGAACGGGCCCACGAGGAGAAGCCGTGGTCGGGAGCTGCGGTCGAGAAAGTTTCGTCCGCCGTGACCGGCTCGTCCACGTGGCCGAGGCGTGCCGGGATTCGCCACTGTCTTCCCTGTCTCCTCTGTCTTGTCCCGATCACTCAGGATTAGGGAACCGGCGTATGTGGAATATCCTTGAATCGACAAGATTTCATCCGTCCACTCCCCCTCTCCTTTTTCTCTTTTACTTACGAGCTTCTGATGATACGTTCCGGGTATAGCTCGCTTTCTTCTCAGGCTCCACTGACCGAAGATTTCTTAACCGATCCGCTCGTAATTAACCCGTTAAATGTTCAACAAGGTCTGACTTCTTGGTAAACTGATTACCTAATTTATTTTAGTATCAACGATGGAACATTGAAAAAGATTTTGATACGATATTTGATGCATATAAAAAATTGTGGGATTTCTAATTATCATAACTTGCCATTATGGTCAAGCTTGTTATATTCTCAAAAACGGGTAGGTATATACATTACACGTAAAATAATTCAATCGTCGGAATGGGTTAATGTACTTTCACTGTTCGCTACAATCAATTACTTTGTAACAGCCTATTGTTGTTCCTGACGTGATTTACGCTGAAGTTACTTTATTATTCTATGAAATGACACAAACAGATTGAAATAAATGCCATCAAGTAATTAATCTCTCTTCGATGAAAGCGTTTCGTTTGCAAAGAAAGAGATTCTCACGTATATAGATAAGATTTAATTATTTCCAAACATTTACGATTCACCCTTTGCCTGTCGCAGTAAATCAGAAATTGAAATATTTCCACGGTTACGTTTTCCTTAGTCATACCGAGAATCGCGTCTGATAAAATGCAAAGGCCGACGGGTCAATATTTGCATCTTATCTTTTCTCCTTGATAAAGTATCTGAAATGACTGTTTCCTGGGTTCTCGATATCCCCTGCGTGCGTATAAGAAGGACACGGCAATCGCGTATACGGGCTTGCGAACGTGCACGTGAAAAAAGAAAGATAAAAAGTGTAACGGGAAACGTAAAAAGCAATTACACGTGTATTGTGGCTCCAGCCATGAAATGCTCGTTTCGTTTCGTTCCGTCTCACGAACTTCAATTTGGACAAATATTCGGGACGATTTAACATTCAGCATCGCGCAATTTATTCGGTTGTCACTGAGTATTACCATTGCCATTTTCTTCGTCCCGTATACTTAAGGTGTCGCGGCTTCTTACGACTATTCAGCCGTTTTATGGCCAGCTACCGCGCCACTATGGAGTCTGTTCGAGCAGAAAGGGATCAGGTGAAGGTGCCATTACCTTCCTCCAGGGGTTGATTATTTTTACAACGGGTTCTCGGGCTGTCTCACGTTTTATAGTTAATACGATGCGACCACAGCGCAGGGGATGATCGAAGGCCAACGGTAATCCTGTTTTACATACGATTAAAACACGGCTAACAAATCGTACATCTCCGACGCGACGAGTGTTTATAATATTTTAGTATCTGTGGCATCCGATGGAACATAAATTATATTAATCGAAATATCATCATGTTATTGAAAGTATGATTTCAAAACAAGTGTTTGCTCAGTGCTGTCGATGTTGTGATAGTCTTTTACTTTAAGAGGCGAGTTGTACAGGCTCTGGAAAGGAATTTAATTTGAACCTGACTGAGAGTAATTATATTGATCATTATTCGTACTCGCCCTGGTTTCCTAATTGTGAAACAAATTATTGATTGAAACGTATATACGGAACTGGTTACTTTCTCATTCATGAAATTAAAAGGGCATTTTGCTGATAACACAAAATTATGGTAGCCAAAATGATGTTTCGTGACTAAGACCCGAGTTCTTGCTGCTCTTTTCTTTTTCCATCTCGAGGCCTCCCGTTCCTCTCCCCGGTGGAATATTTAACGCAGAGCGTGGCGTAAATTACTACGGATCACGAATACCAAAAGAAAGGTCCTGGATCTTTATCTTGCGAGGAAATATAATAGCCGTCCCTTTCAGAGCCTCCCGTCGTGTCTGCCAAGTTTTTCTCGGCTGTTAAAAACTCCACGGAACACCGTGAATAATTTACTTACGCGTGCACGAGCGAGAAATAAATTCACGTGCACGGTTGCCCGTCAGATGAATCATTTCTCGTACCACAATCGATTCTTGCCCCGGTTCGTTCTCTACCGAGTATCGAAGCTTGACTTATATGTGAAACGAAAGCGCGCAATTTAATCCTGTAACATCGAAAAGTACAAATTACAACACGCACCGACGTAATTTAATTCTATAGCGGGCATTGAAAGAATGCAAATTGTGTCAATCAATTTTCGGCCGGTTTTAATTTATAACGCTATTGAAAAGTAATGAAACTATATGTCGGGCGTGATATCGTTCAATTTAAAAGAGAGACGCATTCGAACACGAAGGTAATTGATATAAAACGTGCATACGTATTTCATGAGCTGGTCGAGTTGACGATAAAAAGGCAGAGTACAATTATACAGAGTAATGAAAACTGAGGACAGAATGGCGCAGATGTCGGTCGTAAAAGATTGATCTTGTTACGATCGCTTGCAATCGCTGTGCTATAAGTCGAGTAGAAGAATGTTAACAAGAGCACGAATTTCCTCGACCGCTAAAGGGCGTGTTAATCAACACCGTGGAACACGATCACGGTCCGCGAGCTACCAATTACGAGCCCGTGTCTAGCAAATCGATCGCGTATCGCAGTTAATCGCGCGAAACTAGCGGGTTCGTACGAAAAACAGTCCACTGCTGCGTGTCTAGCCGAAGCCGACGCGAATTCCATCGGGCTTGGCCGCGCGACAAGAAACTTGGCGCGCGGCGTATAAATCTAAGCTGGAACGGGCGTAAAAAGGCTGGCAGCTCGTGGCTGCTGGTATCGCTTTTAATTCCATATTGCTCGGGACTAATCGGTACTCCCCGTCACGTGCCTAGAGGCTCGTTCTCTAATCGTACCGGCTTCTTTCTACAGCCTTTGCCACTTCGCCGCTACCGGATACCCCGGTAGCAATTTTCTTGCCGATTTCTCAACCAACCAGATGGACGTGTACGTCGTCTCTGACGTGTTGGTATGAGTCACCTAGAAACGTGATCACTAGAGCTTGTACTCATATTTTAACAGTAGTAGTGGATAATGAAAGGTGAAGGTAAAACGTGCATTTCGAAAAACTGCTGTTCTATCAGCGTGTACATTTATCTTAATCTTTTTATCACTCAAAGATTGATATACAACAGCCTTGTTCTTATTGCATTAACGAATTGAAGAAATCAAACTATGTATGAAATGGGACAATCATGAAAGCTTAAAATCGTAATACCAAGTAATCAAGGTAGTTCATCTCCTGATCAATAATATATCCGATCAACAGGTTCGAGTTTCGTTTCATGAAATAAACAGTGTCGTGCACGGGCTGCTTTCAGCGATTGCAATAGCAATTGTCTCGATAGATAGATGAATGTCAGCATCGCGGGGAAACCAGTTACCGTGCGCAACCGGCAGTGTACGCGCGCTTAATAGCAAGTGTGCGCACGTGTGTATAAAACGGACACATGCACGGACGCATGCATACACGCGCGAGTACCTGACACGAAGGCACACGTGACACGCGTGCGTACACGGGCGCTTACATCGGTTGAGCACGTGTACGCTGGTATTTATACGGCGCTCTCTCGGGGCCGTGGGAATGGAGCGGCGGGCAAAGTAGAGCGGGTTCTGGCACGAGCGAGCGCGCCGCGCCGTGCCGCCGTCGCGGCCTCGACTCGCGCGAAAGCGGACGCGGGAGAAGCCGATTACCGTGAACGCGTTCCCCTCCGTGGAAACCACGCCGATTCCGCGACACGTGCTTTTCCTCGAGTCGTAAAACGCCTCGGGAAACGATGCCCGAGAAAGTACGTGTAATCCGCTTCTTCCCATCGCCTCGCGATAATCCGTCTCCATTCTTCGCTTAGAAACCTGAAACGCTCATTTTATGATCGCTATTATTAGCATTACGAGGCTGGCCGAGTTAACATATAATTTGGTTGCGTGCCTAGGATACATCAATTTCTTTGGAGAGGCTTTTCAACGTACAAGAATATTCAGTTGTTTTATATTTTACATTGTTTATTACGAAACGTTAGATGGATTTGTATAAGACAAGGAAATTACTTAATGTGGTACATTAATCATCTGGTGACATATTGATATTTAATTAATTGATATTAATAGATATTTAATTTCCTCCTTCTGCATTAAAATTTCTTAAGAAGAGTATGCATCCGCGAACGTTTGCTCCGAATTACGTCTGTGAGTGGACCGACAATTTATCCACATTTTCTATACGACGAGATGCAACACGGATACCATCTGCGTTCGAAAGAAAGTACAATTTTTGTAATTCGTACTTCGCTTCCCCTCCGGCACCGGTCACGGGTAACAATATCATTTGCGAACAACAGGCTTCGGTGGGAATTACGTGCGAAGTGACTGTCGATCGTCGCGGTATGTACCGGTGAAAGCGTCAATACATGTGCAAATGATTCGTTGATCAAACGGTAGCCGGTTGAAATCGTTTCCCGTGTTGTGAAACGTGTCATTTGAAAATTATGGGTCCATTCATCGTATCTTACCGTCAACGTTTTATACTCTTGCCTAATATCCTAGTCATTAATAATTAAAATCACGTTACATACAATTTATTAGCCAGTGTTGACAGAATGCAGAATTGCTGCGGTATAATTTAAAACATGATTAAGTTTGTTAAAAGTCATAATTGCAGATAATGTTCAAATTGCTTAGACACTTCATGGGTGAATAAAAATTCGCATAGTAAATTCTGACAGGTGTCTCGCGACGCTTGGAGTGGCGAAAGAATCAATTTGCAGCAATTCAGAATTTCATGCGCGACCGATTTATCCGTTCTCTGAAAAAATATCCAGAGGACCTGGAGTCCGTGCCTAACAACGAATTTCGCGCTCCGAATTCCATAATCACCGTAATTTGCCCAGAAGAAAGGTTCCGTTACGTACTTTTTGATCGATTCGCTGCTTTCGTTATTGAAGACGAAAAAAGGAACGCGAAGGAACGCCTCGTATATACGTCGAGGCTCGTAATGAATTAATTTCAGCGATGGAAACGCCAAGACGTCGATTAAATACGATCGACGAGAAAAAAGAAACCCGCATAATTGACACGTTTCACGTTCACGTAGTCCTGTTTATCTTGTATGCAAGTTGATTCATTACTTACTTAAGCGGTGGAAAATTTTTAGAGACACCATATAAGGAAATCGATGTACAAGGCGACGTGAGGTTTTAGTATCGACGTGTTAATTTGTATATGAAATTGTAGCGCGTTAATAATGTACATAAAATTAATGAAGAGGTAATGAACTGTCTTTTACGATAGTGAATATAGCTATTGAGTACAGTTCGACGTGGCCCTTTGCGAGCCTGGAACCGTAGGTTGGTTTTGATGCAGGGTTGTACGAAGGGTTGCCTACTCGACCGGATTCTACCTGCTTTCCAGTTGCCTTATTTTCGTTGATTTTTATACTTTTTATAATTCAATTTTTGTATCATTTTAAATAATAAAAATGTTATTTCACATCTCCAAAAGCAATATCTTTATTATTTTACAAATAACATATTGACGTATAGCAATTGGATAAAATCATAGTTAACAGTATCACGAGAATAATGTAAAGGATGTATTTTTCAAGAACCGCATCCAACTCAAACCATTTGGTCACTCGTGGTTTCCTGACCGTTAAGTAAACAGACAATTGATTTAACCCTATCGGTGAACAAACCCCCGAATTATGCACCCCCCTTATTATATGTATAGTTACTATCTGATGCACAAGCGTCGGGTGTACCGCGATCTTTTGTTATTTTTTCGAGTTGGAGGGTCAGTTACCCCCAGTCGGCCACGAAAAATCATGCGAATTCACACACCCCATCTACCCCCTTGAGGACATGTGCCTGTCACATATGGGCAGCACGTGTTCGCCTTTTCAATAAACGTTTCGCTTAAACGATTTTTAAAACCTCTACCTAGCAGTACAAAAAAATTTATCAGAATCCAATTGTTAATTCGATTATCTGTTATCTGAATGTCTACCTGAATCTGATTTTATCTGAATTCCCTTAATAGTGTGTGCAAAATCTATTCTAATTGAAATTAACTCGTATAAAAAAGCTTGCAGAAAGTACCGTGGAAATAAAAGAAGTCAATCAGTTTTCTCGACGTTGTGTAAGAAACCTGTTTCACTTTATGAAGGTTCACAGGTGCTTACATCGATTAACTGTATAAAAAAGTATAATTGGATGAAAGCGTGTAGGATAATAAGATCCATTAATTGTTTTTAAAAACGACCAAGAATGTACAAATCCTTTCGTATAATCAAAGCTAGTTTCCCAAGGGACGAAGTTTGAAAAATTATAACCAGAATTTTTAGAGAAATTCGTGACAACCGTCAAGTTTCCAACACTTTTGACAGGAGAAGTTTCGTACGAATCCTCTGTGGAGTTCTATGGAAGTTTCGGTCAAATACTTTTCCCCTGGTAAATCCGAAATTCTTAAGAGATTTTTTGAGTCACTTCTGAATAGAACGAAGGGCTGAAAAGATCCTGAGGGCTTTCTCAATCCAGTTTCAGGTATGAATAGACCCTTTTCAAGCTTGAAAACCTTTGTCCGGCAGTTTACGAAGGGTTCTAATGATTCCCAAGATCGCAGGTGAATTTTTGAAACTTTCGAAATTTCCCAAAGAGGCTACTTTATGTATTATCTCTTCATGGGAATTCTAACTAATTTAGAAATATTTTTAAGTGCAACTCAAACGAATTTATACTATATTAACTTATCAGTAGGAACTTAAAACTAAAGTGGAAGGGTGTCGTGAAGTAAATTGATTTAGATTTTACAAGTAGTATTTATTCATATTCTTTATATGGAAGACAATAGGAAGTTTCGCCTGTATGACGATATTAAAGCCGATATCACAATGTGTACATTAGTAAAATGTTAACCTAGTAGGTAGGTACAAATATCACAATTGCGATTATTTCCTTACAATTAAAAAAAAAGTACAAAAAAAAAATAGAGTATTTTTCGCTCTAACTGATTCTCGAGTCAGGACTCAACACTTTACGATCTCGTTCTAAATGAGCAACGATCAGTTAGACAATTACAATCTAGTTATCACAGTATCGATAAAACCTTATCTATAAGCAGTCTCTCTGATAGGGTGTCAGAACCGTGTCGTCGGGACCAATTCGTTCGCTTTTTAATGTTTCGTTTCCTCGTCGTATCTTCGCGTCACTTCGAGGCACGACGAAGACTCCTTGAGATCAAACGTCTCGAAGCATGAGGTAGTTGTGGTCCATCGATGATCTCGTTCTACGTCTTACGCGACTTGCATCTCGGGCGTTTGATACTGCGAGAAGGCGCGTTCCTTGTAGCACAGGTCACTGTCGGCCATGCTCAGGGTGGTCCAGTAGAAGTCACCGGCGTGGGTGTGCGCGAAGTGGACGGGCACGTAGCACTGACCAGGTACAACCGGAACGACTGTCATCTGTCCATCGAGGCAGACGGTGATGGCAGCTCCTTCCTCGGCGTCCTGAAGCTCGGCCAGGAGCCTCCTCTCCAATGCCTCGTTGGCGTTGTTCTGGTTGTCGACCTCCTCGGTGAAGACCTCCGCCTGCGGCACCGCTTTCTGACCCTTGCCGTATTTCTTGCTGGTCTTCTTCTTCAGCAATCGGAGAATCGGCTTCAGCACGCTTCTCAATCGCTTGCTGTTCGCCTTGCTCTTCCCCGACATCTTCAGGTTGTAGAGATTGTCGTTCAGCTCGTTCTCGTAGTCGAACACGTGGTTCATCGTGGTGGCGGCCATCTTTACTCGATGTACGTGTGTGTGGATACTCGACTGGTGGCACTGAACCGGTTTTAAAGCGTAGTCGCGGCTGTGCACTCGAAGACTCGAATGAACTGCGAGGTATACACCGGTAAACTCGTTGCGTGCGGCGAACTCGGAACTTGGAAACCTCGATGAAGCTTTACTGGGCTTCGCTTCGAAAGTATCAGAGGATACTAGGAAGTAAGGAATCGTGTGTGCTTTTCTGAGTTGGTTTGGAACGGAACGCTAGTGAGCGAATGGTGCCTTAGACGAGCAACCCCGGGTCTTATATAGGCCCGGCGAGCAGGACGGGGTGACAAGAGTGGGGAAGGCAGGTGCACTCTGGCTGTGGGAACTTGGAGAATTCGGAGCTTCCCACGTCAGGGTCCACGCCGACCATCTGCCGCTGTTCTCCCTCCTCTGGCACCCCCTCCGACACTAATCCAACCTAACCCACCCCGACCTGCACACATCCACTTCACCCACCCCCGCGATCACCCCCGTTGCTCTCGCATAGACTACGGACCTTTCTCTCCCGGTGGATCCTTCCTTTTCCTTCGGCTCCTCTCCAGTTTCCGCGTCCGGGGTTCGCTCCTCGGTCCCTTTTAACCACGTGCGTTCAAAAGGGTGGATATTCGCCCGTTTTCGAGGGAGGACAGGCTCGAACCTGTTGCGACAGGTATCCTAACTTCTGATGCGAGTACGTGAGCTCGATACGAATTCGACGTGGACGCCGGCTCCCTTTGGCTCGTTCTAGAAAGGGATCGAATTAATGAAAACGATCCAGAAGATTGTTTATCGATGCGCCGAATTTTAAGCGAACCTGCCCATCGGTATTTTAATTGATCCGGAGCACATATAAATTGCTATTTTTTTTTACCCCATTAGAGAGACCCGAAAGGGAAAATATATTAAGTTTAATGCTTGCTGAATTTTCAATATCACTTTATAAATGTGGTTAGTTCCTATTTTATTAACGACATTACGTGATGTTTACCATACGCGGGCCGACGAATATTAATGTCGCATATAAACGGTTTGTTTCTCTCCTTGAAACTCGTGCCAAGATGAAACGTGTGGACCTCCGCCTGAACTTTCATTGCTGTTCTACATATCACTCTCGAAAGAGGAAATCGATGCGCACATTGCTTATACGTGCGTGCTTGTGTCAAGTTATTATCTTATTACTTCATCGCTTTCGACGACGCTCGGCTTTTCTCCGCCGCGTCGATTCTCGTTAAACTGTCATATCAGAGAAAGTATGTTGTACTTCGTAATGGGCAAATTTGATTCCTCGCCCATTGACACGTCGCGTATTAACATATTTTAAAAGAAAATCCCCAAACATGAACCGTTATTGATTTGCACAATTTGCATATGAAACGAGAGTCCATTCGTTCGACTTTAGAATGCAATCAATTGCACGAAAAGTGTGACACTTACGAACGTTCGTTTTCAACCATTAAATCCAGTAAGGAAATTTTTAATTTAACTCCCATTTCTTTACTGACTTTTTTCAAGTCATAATTTGTTTTCCGATATTTTCGACATTAGCCCTGAAGTAATATTTATTCTACGTTCCTCGACCGAATGGTACGAAGGCAAACAGAGAATCATGACCCGTACCCCGCGGCTTGCGATGTTAGCATTCCGTTTTTAAGTTGAATATTTATACCCATCCTCGGTAGGATTAATTCATCCAATTAGATGAAACATTCGATACCCGAGGACCGCGACGCGCATGCAGGCCCGTACGCGGCGACGTTTAAATCAACAAGTTGGCGCAGGCGGCTGTAAGTTATAGTAATTAACGCGCGGCAATAACGTTCGCCGGCTTCCACCATTACCCCGGTGTGCGCACGAGAGATTTAGGGTCGGGTGTCTAGACGCTCCGAGATAGCCACGGCACCCCTCAGAGTCATTAACTACGCCTCAGGCCCACGTTTTTTCTCCACCGAGGGGAGCCGCATCCCCGCAGGTACACCCTCGCACACAAGCTTGTCTTACGAAATTCAAATAAAAAAAATATCCCCTTTTTGCTACATTTCTTTGCTCTCCTACTTTTTTGCTCGTTTCATCGCTTCTGATCCGTCGAATTAACAAGTTTTTCGAAGACTTTTTTTGGAAAACCTGTTCTCTTAGGAGTCAGGTGGATTTTTCGTTTGATACAGGTCTCTAAGAAATTATAATATATTATTTCAAACAGCCAACATTTTGTATCTGAGGAACGTTTCTTGTCAGTTCGGTCTTAATCGAAAATGTTTCGTCATGCGTATACTGTCGGAAAGTGAATATTTGTTTTCGGAATTTTCGTAATCTCTCAGGGACAGAGTAGCTGCCCTCCGATGGAACCTGTCGTTTTCGGAACGAGGGTTCTCGAAGGTCGTGGCAAATCCCGTAGGGCCACCACGATGCACCGCTTCGTGGGGTACCGTCTGCCGCCCTCCAGGAGGACAGGTACATCCAAGGTATTTGTTTTCACTTTGCACTCTGTAGCTACAGACCAAGGCAGGTGAAGTGAACGTGCTCTCGTCAGATCTGCAGGGAGATGCACATACCTGCAGCAGGAAACGATTTTACTTTCATGAAGACACTGTATTCTTTTGCTTCTCTCTGCTACGCTTCTCGCAGTCAGTTTGCCTTTTTATTTTCTTTGTCAGACGGCTCGGTAAATTCGTTGAATTCTATTAGAAAACAGTTACTATTATTCGACAGCAGTAGCTGCATTGCATATATATTTTTTATTTGATTTGTTTTTTATTTTATTAATTTTGTAACATTCTTTGTTTTATATTTAATCAGAATTTTTGCTATAATTAACTTATTTATTGATATATTGCGATTCGAGTTCGGTCCTCCATGGATAAAGGTTTGCTTTCCAAGTTTTTCCTAGAAAATTGAGGAAACGGTTAATTTCCCATGTTTCTTGTTCCCTGCACGAGCTTGCGAGAACCGGTCCGATTATACGCGAGATGAGATCGAATGTTTTGTTAGAAACAGTTGAAAATACCGCACGTCAACCTGCGTCCGTCTGTCCACGTCGTGTTTCGAGGTCTTTGAAAAAATCGGATCTTTCTTGTTTTCCACCGTACGGGGCCCTATAACCGGTTCCTAACATGGTCATCGAATCCTAATCAATTCTAGGCCGCCCCGCTCTAGTCTGATTTAGAATCACCGGCTTAATTGCTCGTACACTTGTCCGTAGGATACAACCTGATATAAGAACGATAACTGGTTTTGGGCAAATTGAATTTTAAATTAGTCAGTGTCTTAATGAAACCCGATAGACAGATTCCAGAATGAATGACAAACATTTATGTATATAATCTTTGCAATACTTGTTTATTTATTATAAATTCTGTAGACAAGAAAGAATAACGCTGGATATTTTCTGATCAAATTTTATTCGGTTGGTGGAGTTTCGCTCCTTGAAACGAGGTGTTAAGAATGATTCTTTTTCTAAAAAGGAAGCGACAGCTTGAGAAGAATTTATAGTTCCATTCTGTGGTCCAGTCGGAGATATTAGATTATGCAAATGTCTATGACGGGATGAATGCTCATCAGATAAAGCGTGGCTTACGATCCTGACGGTCGCTGAGCTGCATTCGGTGAGCGAAGTGACACGATCTTGATTAAAACGCCGTCCCTGGAATTTCGATTGTATCTGTCCAGGGCCGTTTTCGCGGACACTTTAAATAATAAGCCTGAAATGATTCCGGTTATGTCCAGACGTCGAGCTCGTCGGTAGCTTAGGGCGAAACGGTAGAGATTAGCTCGCGTTTCGTTCTCGTTCCGTTTCTCTGATTGCTCTGTCGCTTCGGGTGATGCCGGGTCCTGCTTTATTAGCGGATACAATTTTTGCAACGAGCTTGTCAGCGCCCGAACGTAAAATCCTATCGAGTGCGTGAAAACTGTAAGAGGATAAACAAACGAGTAATAAAAATTCTAAGAAAACCGTCGTAAACATTTCAAGTGAAATGATTCCTGTATTAGTCGAATTGCTTGTTACTAAGAATCCGAACTTTTCGATCGAATATAAACGCAGTAAAACAGGAGAAGAATGAACGTGTGGGATGTTTCTTCTCGAAAAGAAGCGACGATAAAGATGGCCCGAAACAGCAGTTTCCATCTGGTCGTTTACACGCATCCGCGTTCTGCCAGCACGGTTCCTTATCACAGGTAGTCAGCGCAGTAAGTTACATCATATAACGCAACCGGTCGAATCGGGGTTCGAACGGCGTCCAGGCCATGGGGCCAACGGGGTGGGGTCGATATCGCGCCTTTTCACGGGTTTTTCATTAGCATATAAATAATGGTCGAGCAAAGGGGAGATGAGTGGTTCGCCTCGCGGTCGTTCGTGTAGCCTGTGCTCCGTGTAATGGGAGAAAAGAAAGGAGAGAGAGAGAAGCGGCTCGTGATATGTCGCAGCATGGAACAGTAGTGGTGGTAGTAGTAGTGACCCCCGGGGCTGTGCAGCTTCGAACAAGAAGTCCCTTCTGACGTCACCGGCAGGTGCACCCAGATGCCCGTCCTTCTCCCTTCGCTTCACGGGATCCCTCTTTCTCCCTCGCCTCGTCCCGTCTCGTTCCGCCCTTACGCTCCGGGTCCGTCCCTCTCCCGCTCGACCGTGTAATCGTACTGATTTCATGATCGAGATACCAGGTTTCCCTCCACGGATTTGGTTACCTGCTTACATGACGCTGCCTGTTTACGTGTTTGTTTTACGGTATAAGGAACGGACACGAGGGCTGGCGAACCCGCGGTTTCAGATTAAAATAATGGCATATACGTCCTGTTCGACGAGCCTTTTCTCGTTTTTCTCCCTCGACTTTTAAATCGTTCCTTCATCGAAATTGTCAAGCTGAATTTCGTCGGACGCGGACGTTCCTTAATGATTGTCCGAGATAATGTCCGTTTCGATTCTCAAGTTTTACGTCCGCGTCTTTTACCGTTCGTTGATATTAAATTGACATAAACTGAAACGTCTTTTATTTGCGTACGTAATAAGAGTCGCTGACGGGACGTGTCGGTGTCGTAAGAATCATCAGTTAACGGATTTAATTATTATTAATATTAAACTGCCAGTTTAAATGCGAAATGGAAATATTACGTGTTGTGAGAATGGCAGCATTCTGAGAAGAATAAAGGTTTTGATGAAAGAGGAGGTCAGAAAAAATTGGCCAAGGCCGCCTCTACCCTTTAAACCCTCCCTGATCAAATCTCTATTGTATAAAAATACGATCATCTTGTATGCTAATGAAATAAGACTATAAAGATTCAACCAGTTTAACAGTTACCTTTACGTCCGTCTTTATTAAATGCTTTTGATATACGAACATTCAGATACCTGGGCAATAAATTTTACGTTCGTCGGTTTCAATGTACACTTACATTTAATATTCTTGTTTGAGCAGACGAATTCTGAAATAAGAATACGACGTAAGATACTTGTAAGTACGTTGCCCCCGTCGAGGAAGAGTGTCTTATTAGTCGAATCGTTTTGATGATCGACTAGGTAACGATCTCAAACCCGTCAGGTGGAATGTTAATAAGTTCATTAAATTTCGATGACTTCGTACTTCTGCAGCATGACTGAAACCGAGAATTTATGTATTCCTTTTTTTTTTACAAGGGTGAACAGACAAAGATTCGATCGTGATTGTTATAATTAGTTGGTACTAATGAAACTAAGTACACATCTTTCCCTTAGTATGTTTCAGCACAGTATTACGTGTCATAAAAATATTTTTAATAATGGCGTATTTGAATCAGAACAGGCTGAGGTAAAAATCTGCGTTGTTAAAGTACTACACCATATTCATTACAAAATTCATAGCAAGCCTGTATTAGGAAGGCCGAGGAAAAAAACTGGTTAGAAGGAACCTAACGAATAAGAGGGTGGACAAAAAATGGTCCCCCCTGATTTGGCCCGGGGCGAAAAATAACCCGTAATACGGACTACCGTATTCGTTTTTTGTTTCTCGCTTCTACAACGCTGGTAATCGTTTTCGGCAGGTAGTGGGCCGCGGGCCTCGTCGAGATAGAGATCTTCGTAATTGGAATTTTATCTCTCCTTTCCCCCTGTAACGGGGTAAATTTATAGTAGCTCGACCCTATTACGCTTTTTTCCTGCTTATTAAATATTTTTTAAGGGTGCCGGTAGAATTTCGGTCATTAGGGCGGTACGTATGCAATCGGGCCGGATTACTTCTCTCGAGAAATAAGTAGACGATTACAAGGAAACTCCAACGCCTGACATTTCCTCTGCAACTGATCCTTCCAACCCCGGAAAATGTTTAATGCACGCTTCCTACTTTTTTTTTATTTATATCATTCACCTTCAATTTTCTAGTTACTTGAATTATTCTACACATTTCTACATACGTGAAATATACTTATTGATGTACGCAGTTGAATAACTGAATCGTATTTTCTAACAAATTTCTCTGTACTTGTGTTACAGGTGAGTGACCAGCCGCGAGACCAGCAAGCACGTGCACGAAGGGGTAAGTGACACGCATTCTCTTTCAAAAAATTCGTAAAACCGTTTTTCTACTGGAATCAATTTGGAGGGATCGATAAAGATCAAACGGGTTCCACCCCGCCTAACGTGGACGATTTTCCCTTCGCGCTTTCGTGGCTAAATCCTATGCGAGATTTAACCCGGCCGTCGGACATCAGAATCCTTTGTTCCGCGGACCGGTCCATAGAGATTTCAAAGGCACAATAACAACCACCGGACCGTAAGACGGACCCTTTCGATCCCTTTGAAAGGGAGAACCAGTGCCACAGAAAAGGGGGGATGCAATATTATTCAAAATCACAAAAATTTCCAATGGAATTTCCTTATTTCCCGCGCTATTCAGGCCCGTAGATGCATATCTTACGCGGCTGAATGGGGCCACACCGTACGGGGCGCGCACGGTTGTTTGTTCGCGTTTCCCTTTCGAAGGGTTTCTTCCTCCCCCGCGTACCGGTTCTCCGCTCGTAGGTAATCCAGGTAAAAAGGGTCAAACCTGCACAAAGGACACACGTGCATCTCCACCGTTCGTACGTGTGGATACCTCTTTATTGGACGCAATCGCGTGACGGGGGACGCGGACACGTTTCGATCGGGGTAGAAACGGATCGAGCGGGTGAAAGAGATTTCGTAGTTCTGCTTCAAGGGTTGCTCGATCTCCTCCGGTTTCTCCTTTTCTCTACGCGTAACGACGCTAAAACGTGGCCATTGGTTCGCGCGATGAAAATACGTTTTTCGCAGCTGTCGCGCTCGACATGTGCAGCCTTCCTTTCCCCGTTTTCTGGAAAAGACCAGGTGTGACAAACGCGTATCGCAATCGGACGCTTATCGGACGTGATTGGAATATCTTTTTGCGCGTCGCACTTGTCGCGCGACTGTAAACCAACCGGGAATCTTTTGTATGACCCGTAACCCTTTCGCAGGTGAATCCTTTCTCCGATGGAAACCTCCTCCGTTATTGTTACCCGGCTCCGGTTAACCCTTTCAGGCTTCGGCCAGGTAGAAGGGTTAGAAATTTGGGTTACCAGATCGTTTCCGACAGATTTATCTCGTTAACGGTGTACATATGTACGCAATGTTACATTCCGTCTTTTGAAATTAGGAATATTAATCCGGTACTTCTTATCGAAATATCACACACTGTGAATTTTAAATGATTTTTTTAAATGCATTTTTTAAAGTATTTTTACAATGTAATATTTTTTTGTGATTCATTTGTGTTGGCAAACAAAAGTGATGCAACGCGAGCCTCGAACAAGTTCAGACACGTTTCTGGTGCACTCCGAGGGCACCTGAACGCGGAAGATTGTATAAAGGAAAAAAGGATCCGTCTCGGATTGACCTGCTTTCGTTTGTGCGTTCGAACCCGCAGCCAAGCAGTACAATTCACTTTTCAACTGCACGTGTTACCACCGGCGACGTGTTCGAACTTGCTCGCGGACATAAAAATGAACGTTTAAGTTCCGAGATAGCATTTCGGGATTCACCCACTAACCCACTTGTCGGTACCAATTTGCGTTAACCTTTTAAGCACCAGGTGTTGCGTCTTTGGACGGATCTGACGCATCCAAAGGGTTTACGAAATTCCGCTATCAACGTTCACTGGTAATTAATTATTATATGACCGGAACAGAATGCAATTTAAAAAAATTGGCATTTATAATGACATTGCTGATTTATTTCGAGACTACTTGTGTTACTTCTAGAAAAGTTTATTGTTGTACTTCTGAAGAATTCGTCTTAGAAACTCGGTGCAAGTTCAGACACGTTTTCCTATTGTGTGCTCTAGAAAGCTATTTTGCGCATTGAATTGCGTAAGTCGAAGGTTTCAATAGAGCGACTTAAAATGGTCCCGGTGCAGGTTCGAACCTGCACCGAAGATCCTGTTCGTTTTTTATGTAGTGTGCATGTGCATCCTTCGCATCTACCACGCACAGTATATTACAATTTGAAAGGGAAGCAGCATACAGAAATCCAATATTACATGTGCGAATAATAGATGAATTGATTTACTAGTTAGATTTGATTTCAATTGAAGAATTATTAAAACTTTTATCTAAAATCATTTATTATATCCGTTCAAAGGATGTGTTTTAGACAAACATTTGTTTGATCACTTAAAGATAAAAATTCAGCTTTTGATATTCTAATTTATCATCAAATGAGACATTCATTATTTCTGCACATTGAATTTTCATATAATTGCATGAAATCCGTAGTTTAATTATTAGACAGTATTCTGTCCTTTTCTATTCAAGGAACACATTTTAGGAATGAGTCAGACACGTTTTCAAACTTCTAAGAAAAATGGTAGATGCGTCACTTTCCGCAGACATAATAATATATCGTCTTAAGAAGTTCTATAGCGATTCGGTCACGTTTCCCTCGGCCAATTCAAAAAGCACTATTTCCCGGTGGATTACGTCAGCCCGAGGCGCCTAAAGATACCATTTCTAATCGATCTGCTCTCCTCCGGTGCAAATTCTAGCCTGCAGCTATTGCGTAGTATTCAGTACAGTGTTAGGTCGGAGCATAACGGAAGATCTGAGTTGCAACTCGCCTGAGACTGGACATAGATCACCGTTCACGGATATCCTGAAATGTTCTCGCCTTGAGAAAAGCATCCTGCCGCATGCGAGGATCCTTAGGACCTGCCACGTCGATTCAAAAGCAAATCTAACATGGGTGGGTGAAGGAATCTTGTGAAAAAAGAACTTTCCAAGGGATGGGCTCTCCTAACTCGCTCGCTTGATGCGGCGACACGTATACTCGCGAGTGAATGACGAATTTTGAATGCGACGCCTGGAACGGATAGACTTATGGTTGATTGATTATCTCAGTCAGTTGAAACTGGTAGCTGAATGACAATATAATCATTTTGTTGTTTGAATTAATATTACTTCCGGAGTCGTATTTTATATTTATTCATTAACTTATACTACCGAGAATGTCTTTAGTATAAATCTCGGTACTTTACAAGCTTATGATGTGACCAATACTCTGTCATGTTTATGAACCATGCGATCGAGTCATCAGTCCAAATCCAGTGAGTAAATACAAACTCGGGCCTAATATCAAATGGTACTCACAGGACGGAATCGATGATTCTATATGCGTGTCTAAATTCTATTTTGCTCATCGAGAATCATTGAGATTCGATAAAGTCGGAAGTCAACATGCACTCACCTGAGAATCCAAATATCAAATATTGCTCGGTACACGGCATGGAGAGTCTGGGCAAACGTCTTGAAGGATTCAGCCTCCCCCTGATTCGCCCGCGCAGAATGTAACGTCGTTAGCCTGAAACCGTTGGAGGGAAAGATTCACGAAGAAAGATTTTGTCGTGGAAGCGGAGATCCGTTTCCATTTACGAGTCTCCCTATTATGCTCCTAAATAAACAGTCTCTCATCGCGAGTCTTGCACCTATGTAAACACGGGGAACGGAACTCCCGGCGGACCCATCGATCCGAGATTCATTGGCGGTAAAAAAAGGAGGTCGAAGGGGATTTTTGAAAAGGGCGAATGAGAAACGTAGAAAGCGAGGGTGGCTAGTGCCACCGCGCTGTGGCGCATTCAAGGTCGTGGAACCGTGAATCTGCCTCCGGGGCACGGATCCATTCTTAAAGGATTATCGTTATAAATTATACATTTCCCGTGTTCCGTTGCCGGGTGCAGTCTACGCCATCTTCGCTCGGATGACCGGTAGCGGCTTAGAGATTTCTATCGTTGGATTAACGCGGACCGTGTCATCGCGGTATCCTGTCTATTCGATTTCCTCCGCGCGTCTCTGTCCGCGGTAAGAATAGGAGACTCGCGATCGACCCTTTTGGGCCTCTGCGTTTTTTTTTTTTTCTCTTCTCCGCTGCGACCATTCCATTTTTCTCCGCTCGATCTCTCGCCGTGACCAGTCGAGGGTTGATCGCGCGTTTTCAGGGTGAAATACGATCCGGTGGCCGGCTGTTACGATTTTTTTCTACATTTTTTTTGTAAGATTTTTTGAAATGAATTCTTTAGGGGAGATCTGGAGTGGACGCACGGGGCGGGTAATTTAACAAATCGTAATTTGCTGAAGTTTTGTACTCTCTGTATTTGAACAACGTTCGATATTTGGACGTTTATATAGGATGAACCATGAGCAAACAATGATAGTAGAAAAAAGAAGTACAAAAAAATGATAAGAATTTTTACGGACTTCCTCGGTGCCGAGTATTACCGAAGAGAGTGATTACCGATTGTGTTTTGAGCCTGATTGGCCCACATTCGCTGTCCCAATGATTACACGAGCACTGCAAGTCTTTAGTAGTATTTCCTCGGCGACAATACGTTCTTTATGTGTCGCGCCGCGTTCTTCTAAATTGAATCGATTCTTCGCAGCGGCATTTACGCAATAGCGAGCTTTATTGGAGTGTCGGGCCCACAGAACGCCCGACGGATCCCCGTTTCGATTCTTCCTTATGACTTCGACCGGTTCGAGTTCGCCGCCTACGTCCAAGTACAAAAATTTTCGCGATTATTTGAAAGCAGCCGGCGACCGTTCAGCATCGCATTCACGTCTCCTTCCATTCGGCGAGATCGCTCGGATGGGTCCATCAAGCTACAATGACTTTTCGCAAGAGGAACGCAGTTTCCGCCAGTTTTTTTTTTTTCTTCAACGCACAATGTGCATGTATAAGCGCGAGAAGAAACTATTTGACGGGGTCTTTCTGGCCCCTCGATCCTTTTCTCGTGCTGGAAGGGTCCTGTGGGCGGAGCGGTCTGCCGAGAAAAGGAGCCTGTTCGGCTCGGTTGAGGATCTTCCGATGTTCCCCGGGCCAGCGGGATAAGGAACGCGTTCAAAGGGGCTGAAATCGAACACGTGCAAGGGTGACTCAGAAAGCCGGCCAGAGGGAACCGTGATAGACGCAAGGATATACGGGGCCTTCTAGATCCTCGCGAGAGATAGGCGTCCTTACATACAAGGCTCCGATCTTGTGTTTTCTACCAGACCGGTACTCGAAATAGTTTCCTTCCGATTAGACCAGGCATGTCCGAACCGCTGCACAGTGGGACGGATTGACATTCGAGGTGGAAAAAATAACATAGATCGTTTTATGGTGTTCATGTACGTTGAAATATTATCGCACTTTAATATTATATTCGAGCAGTATTTTAAGAGGATTTAATGATCCGAACGTTATGTACGATTAAATTACATGAATAATATTATTCGATAAAATTTATAATAAGTAACATATAATAATATTCAGGGAAAATATTAAAAGTTAGACATAAATGAAATACGAATTGAATATAAATAAAATTAATACATTATTAAAAATCCACTCTCAAAGAATTCGAGTACTTCGTTATTTGTAGGATTTCTTCATTAATTTTAGGACTCCTGGTGAAGAATTTTTTCGAAAAAATTCTTGTCTATTCAGTCAATTATTTATTAATTTTTACACTTTCTTCACAAGTAATTGTAATGTCGTGTATGTTATATTGGTGCATAATAGTTGTGTAGTTCTTTAACATTTGCAAAACCATTGTATGTCTATTACTACGTTGTAATTTCCAAAATAACTGAAGTTCCTCGATACAGTTAGTCGTGAGGAAATATTACCTAAATTAAATTACCGAACCGCGTATAGGATTCTCGTCAAGCGGAAATTCCTTTACTTCCAGCTGAGGAGAAGGAAGAAAGCTAGACGAAAACGGAATTACGCAGGCTTCGGCGACGTTGAAAACTATTGTGCAAACTGAAATTGCTCGTTGGATGATCGCGAGCAGAAAAAGGCCCGTTTGAAAGGATCGTGAAACGGAAGTGGATGATCAAGCGTCCTCGGGCACGTAATTTGTACATTCCGATCAGTGAAAGCCGTTTTGAAAGAGAGTCGTCGGGAATCTTCGAGGCACATGTTTAAACGAATTTCAGCGATCGCGTGATTGTTTTTGATAAAAATACAAAAGCGATGGTATCAATTTTGTAGAAACTTACCATGATCGTTAGGGTGCCTCGCATTAGGGAGACTCCATTGATGAGCCGTGTTCTTGTTTTTTGTGTTCCCCTCAGGGGTTTGTAGAAGTCGTTCGGGCACTTGTTGCATCGGAAGGTGCACGTGTTCTAATGGTTAGGGTCTGTAGATAGAAAGCTATGGGAAAAAAAGACAAAGACTGGTTCCTCTTGAGTTAGGTTTGATTTCAACGTCTTTCATAATAAATGGGATCGATGGTGATGAGTTCTAGTTGCATCGAAATGTATTTGCTTCTTCTTATTTTTTTAATAACTCATGTTGGACACGTGAATAAAGTATGTGAAATTAAAGAAGACATAAATGTATCATAAGTTTATTGAAGATTATTACTTCTGTCGCATTAAGGTGAAGAGTAGATAAGATCAAATTACGCAATTGAATCGTTTTAATTATTCATGCCACTACGATCTGGTTTACGAAGTACGATTCAGTAGCTCGAAAACGGAGGGCGTCGTAATAAATAACGTTTAACAGTGGCGGTGAATCGTAAGCGTGCGACAATGAGGAAAGCAGGAGCGAGTGATCTGTCGTCACGGAATATTAGGGCGGCGTTGATCTCGAAAGGGAGGCAGACTGCGACAAAAGTGGTACGCCGCCTCGTCTAAATGGCAGCGTAAGAAGTGAAAGACAGTCGAGGAATAGGAGCGAGAAGAGGACGAGGCGGCGCGGGATGAAAGGGAGACCGTGGCCGTATAAGAGAGGCGACCAAGAAAAGAAAGGGAACGAGGCTCGAAATCGGCGTATCGGCTGATTTCAAAAGAAGAAACGGAGAAAACGACTAGTCTAACGCACCGGAACGGGTGGTCCCATTGGTGGTGTACGCCAACGCGTTGCTACCAAGGGCTGCCTTTTCTTCCCTGCTTTCAAACCACTCCTCAAGGTTGATAGCCGCGATCGCTCGCGGAAATCAGCGTGACGCGATCATCCTTTCCGATTTCCCCGACGCCGTTTTATTCGTCCGGACACCTTGATTCTCGCGGACAATGAAATGCACGCCGAGATAAATCCCTCCATACGAGACACCACCGTGGCGAATCGCGGGACCTGGCAGCTGAGGTTCGAGTAACGGCCGCGGAAAATAGCCGCGAAAATTCTGCGGTGACACCGTGTCTATCCGCCGTAGAGAATTGTTTCGATCTAGAACCGGGGTTCGGTTAATTTCTTTATTCAATCTCTAGTACACGCTCGTTCGGCGGCGATCGACAAGTGCCGAAACGAATTACAGCCACGAGTGGCATCGCGCCTTGTTACATCGTTACGGATCGTATTGAAAAGGTCTTATTCTGTTAGATGACGGGTCAATTTCGACGAATCTCGATTTAAAAAGTATAAGCTTGAATTGGGGGATCTTCATACAAAGAGAGAGATCTTCATACGTGTGAGAGAACAAATCGTTCTAAAATTCTTACGAAAGATATTTCAATTTTTTTTATTTACAGTACATAACATAAAAATAAATTGCCTAATACATAAAGTGCTTAAAACATAGAAGTTCATAAATATGACATAATGTGTGTGGCGGCTACAGTGGATATATTATTTATATATTATATAATCTCAATTATATTTTATCATACGTATAAATGTCTTTGAGAAAATAAGAAAAATTTTTACATAGTTCTTTATTTTTAAGAATAGAATGTGTCTCAGTTGGAACATTTTAATTTTGTATTTATTTTAAAACAGTTTTCCCTGTATATTTGAACAGATTTTTCTAACATAATATTTAGTTGCCATACTATTCTATTATATCTGGTTGAACTAAAAATCTTAATTCTTGTACGAATCTACTTTCCATTTCTGTGTCCTATTGTGCGAATTTGTTGATGTTATTTTTTCCCGTTTCATCGGGCGTTCGGCCATGCGTCAAAATCCACACCTCTTGCAAGGTCTCCGTTAAGCGTCCCTTGAAAATCGTATCGTTAAATTTCTCCGCTGGCGCGTGAAGATTGCCGAGGTAGAACTCGTGTTTTCCAAATACAGCCGTTCTTGTCGGCCGTTACGGACCCGTCCCAGAGCAGTATAATCGGGCTCCTTGATCTCCGATTTAGCTGGATCCAGATTTTGGAGTAAGAGATCGCGTCTTTTAAGGGGGTTAAGAAGCATCACACGCATGGTCGACTTTCTCGACGCGTTTCTTCGCTGGCCTAGGCCTTCGGTTATTTAGCAAAACGTGCAAAAGCTCCGGGATTAACTGGCTGGCCTCCTGCATCCCCATACAGATTTTCGTATATGCCATTCTTAAGACGGCTTAGAATGGCTCGCGTGTGATTCTTGTGCTTCGGTTTGTTCGTGTTAAGGCAACATGTAAATCGTTCTAAGAATTTGCTATTGAATTCAGGGTCAATAAAAGTTCAGAAAATGAAAAGTACTATTCCTATTTCAAATTGTACCTGTGAGATGTTACATTTTTAAATAACGTTAAGGATATTTTTGATTTCGATTTGATCTCATTCAGTATATCTCCTCAATGTAAGAAAATAATGAAGAATTGTATGTATCTCTGAGTATGGAAAAATTGAAAATTCATGACGTGAGAGACGTGATTAGATTTCATTCTTACTAGACTTTATTTCTAATGTATTTATTCCACACGTCAAATAAAAATAGTGCGATGCCATAAGCATATGTTGGAGGAAAGCTGATTAGCTTTTCTGAACTCTAATTTTTATAATACCCATGGGTATGATATATTTCCCAATTTCAACCCTTTTAACAGTGACTGATTAGAAAGCATATTTCTCGAAGAGAATCTCAGGCGTACCGCATGGCATAAATTATCCGCGGCATTCATTGATCGAGCTTCCATCAGAAACGCAATATCGGGTGAAAGGCATAGGGCGTCCTTTCGGTGAAGATCGAACACCTGCACCCTCTCGTCGGACTTAGTTAGCCTCGATCCCGCATGCGATCCTTTTTCTCGGTTGCCAGGGGCAGGTCTCCGCCCACGAGTCCGTGGGGCCCCCATAGAAATCGCGCGGAACGGTCCCAATTTACGGGCTCCCCGTCTTTTTTCATCCTCCCCTCTGTCCGTCCTCCGTTCCCGCGACACGGGAAGGACGAGGTTACCGTTCGAAACTAATTTGACTCATTCCAGGAGCCCCGGCTCCACCGGCCGGAAGTAGTTTTTCGAGCTTTCTGGGCCTCGCCGATGATCCCGAGCAGGTCCGCTACCAATTAGCGATCAGCACCGTTATATGACGTGACTAAGCTCGATTTCTCTCGCTGTGACTTCCTAATTTACCGTCCATGTGGGTGTCCAAACGATACTTTTGTACCACTCGCGTTCCCAGATATCTAACTTCGTTAAGCATAATTGAGCATCCGCTTAATTACTCGTCTGTCCTTCTGTGTAAAAGAATTTGCTTTATTTTTTATTTCAAAATAAAACACGTAATTCTTAGAATTGCAATTCATAGAATCTTATTTTTGTAGTTAGTCATAAAGCATAGAAGAAATGAACTGTGCATAGTTTTTGAGTAATCCCATACCCGGAGTTGTTACGAAGCAGACAGGCGTTTGCTTGAATCAGAATGCACGTCGTCGACACGCTATCTGTAGAGCCTGCATGGCAACGTGTTCGTTAACGTTCACTCAATGGAATACTTCACTGGCTCCCCTTACGTTTCGTCAAGGGTGAAATGTGTTTTAGAGGGGCAAAAACGGGCGAGTTGACGTAGTCCAGGTCGGCGGAGGACGGTGGCCGTTAAAGTGACGCGTTCACGCTTCTCCTGATTCGACGCGCGACACTTTCTATCTAAATAAGTGGGTCCTCGTTGCATGCATAGCGTACAAAGCGGCGCACAGTCTGCTTTCACTATCTTCGGTCGAGTGAGACGTTCGAGGTCCTTCCCCGGCCGAGGGGGGAGATTTTAACGCCCGGAGAACTTTTATGGGTGAGATCACCTTGGGAGGTGAAGGGCGGCCTGTTTTCAGCCTCGAAAGGGCCGCGGCTTTTATTGCTTGTTGCGCGCAGACGCCTCACTTAATGATAGCTGATGCTCTTCTCCATTGACAGCTTAGACTGCTGATACCGTTTAAAATTCCTCGATGAAAAGCTGATAGATATTGAACAGGCACGTCTCTGAACGTGTCAAGAATCATTTCTTTGGAGCGAGTTCGCTGTCAATTTATATAAACGAGAAACGAAACGAAGTTAAATCATTCTTTGAGTTAAATCATTCTCAAGTTCCTTCATGAATTATAATTAGTATTTATCTACGTTTTGTGGAGGAACTTCATCGACACTTTCTGCGATCAAAGGCACTTTCTTTATAGCAGAGGGTTTGTCGTACAAATAATTCGGAATTCTAAAAAGAGTGTATGTGTTGTCGGTCGTAGCCATTTAAAAAGCGTGTCTTTGTCCGAGTAGAATCCTGCTTAACACCCTTGGCCTCCTTATCCTTCGGCTTCGGCAAACCTTTTACGAAACCACTTTTATTAGCGCCTGGAGTTTCTCTCGTGGCCAGATAGAGGTGTGGCGATGAGAGCTCGTGAAGGGCGGCCTGTTTTCGTCGGTGAAAAGGGCCGATACCACGAGGGGCTCATGCCTCGATGAGAATCATCGCGGATGATCGAGTCCAGGGGCGTCGAAAGTGACACCGTCGCGTCGGTCTGTTAGTAGCACCGATCGTCAAAGGCTCGGCTGTTTCTCTGCTGTATACCTGACACGTCCCTTCCGAGATTACAGGGCGGAAAAAATAGGGATTCGCAATTACGGCCACTCGAGAACTCTAGAAGTCATTAGATTTTTAAGTAGCTGTGTCTTCCAATTAAATTCGAGGGTTTATAAAGGGGCTGGCTATGTTAGAATATAACAGCTGACGTTCTTTGTTAGATAACTAATACTAGTGCAATTAGTCTGTTATTCTTGGATTTAATCGTACATATAAACTTTTCTTATCAAAGATTTTAATTAGAGTGCACAATTTTCAAATCATTTATATGTTATATTTCCATTTTTCGTAATTGAAACGCAGAAACTCTTGGAGCTTTCCGATTCTAAATCTTCTTCTCTTGTAAAGATTGTGCGTGTTGCGACAGAATCGCGAACAGAACAATTTAAGATACCTCTAGCTCGTAAACGGAGCATCTGCTTCCAAAACGCACAATGCGACTGTGAACACGTTCTAAATAATACGTAACAAGCCTGTAGTAAGAATCGACGGAAAGCTGCGAAAGGAGCGCGTTGGACAAACTTTGGTTGGCAGAACAGCGTGACGCTGGTTTTTAAAGTCCACCCCACGAAGGATCTTGTTCCACGTAATTTTTCCGCAAGAACGAGGCTCGATCCCCCGCCTGCGGCACCTCGTAACAATGTCGATTGTTGTTAAATATTTTCGTCGACGCGGACATCTTCCTGGAGGTAGCGTCACCCGCGGTGAATACCTGAGATGAATACGGGCGGTCCAAAGTGGCTCGTTAAGCGATCCGCACGATTCTGTGACGCGTGAAAGAATCGACTGCCCATTTCTGTTGCGATCTTTCGTTGTAGGCAAAGTTCTACAGATTTAAGCTAGTTATTCATCAAATTTATTTAAGGATGTATAGGCTATATACTTAAACAATGCTAGCATGTTGAATTTGTTATTATACATTCCTATTACTATTAAAAAGCTAAAATTATAGTGATTTCAAATTTTTCATAGGTAATAGTATCACCTACAACTTTTACTTGAAGCATTTTTCAATATTTTGAGAAAAAAAAAATTTTCGATTTTTCCGAGATTTTTCCAAGGGGTACCCCTTCAGATTTTGCGAAAT
>NW_017173325.1:100636-111432 GCF_001652005.2 Ceratina calcarata | reverse complement strand
CTACAAAAAAGGTTCTCTGCAATTTTTCCGTAGGTTCAACGGTTTGGGAGTTATTGAGGAAAAACGAAATTTTTTGTCGAAAGTTGGCTGATTCGACGGTGGAATGGTCGGATTTTGTCAATATCACGAAAATGCCGAGTAATCATAGTTAACTCATTAAATATCGAAATTAGAAGAAAAACAACTTTTATTAGAAGCATTTTTCGAAATTTTAACAAAAAGGTTTTTCAATTTTCAATTCTTTCGAGATTTTTCAAGGGATATCAAGACGTTGCAAGTATGTAATCGAGACATATAACTATAATTCCACTTCTTTCTTTTGTCCATTCCTTTTCCTAATGCAAACAAATGATATTGTAACAAATATTTACATCCCGGTCGATGTCTCTGTGAAACTGACCACCCCGTGGCATTCTGCAAACCAGAAGAATGGAGCTCGCAGGCAGAAGTGATCCCGGGTAACTCGCTTTACGCACGATCTGGACTATTCAACCGTTTCTTGCGAGATTGAAAGTGACCAATCCTCGCATCCGTCCTTTCTTTACCGCGTGTTCTTAAAGCGCGAGGGCAGATGACTCGTACGCAAGACTCCCTCGGGTTTCGATCTCATTGTTGGCATTCTCCTCTTGGATCCTTCCTACATACTGTCAGCTAGTTTGTAGGTCGCCCTGCGGGGGCGATCGGTTGTATTTGAGGATTTCTTGAATTCACGGGTGTAGGTGTCAATGCCTTCGCACGGCTGAAATAGCTTGGGTGTCAGTCCGTTCTGATTATGACTGCCTGACAGTCACTATTTCAGAAAATTTATAGTTTCCAACACGTCGTTTTAGAATCGGTATTGTGTACGTTCTTTATTGTTACGTTTACTCGTTTCAGTCATTTGGCTCCGTCTCGAAATTATCTTATTGACAGATAAGTAAAATGAGATCCGAACCATAAAATTTTCCTCATTAGTATATTAGGAAACTCGTAAAAGAAAAATGATAAATAGTGTAGGATCGTTAAGAAATAAATCTTCTAGACGTTACGTCTGTTATGTCAAATGACGTTGAACAGTTCTATGATGCAACGGAAGACGTCGTCTTCGAACTGTCAGTCGTAAACTCGTTATTTGGAATCCTGAAATGTGTAGATTTTAACGAGGCGTTGGAGTAACGATCGCAGTTGAAGGAATATCGTTAGTCGAATATGGCGACAAACGACTAATTGGTTCTAAGGGAAGCGTAACCGTTTTTGAACAGCTGCAGCTCGGATTACTGGCAGTCATATCAGGGGAAGTTCGTTTAATTATCGGATAATGAGATTTACTGCCCCATACTAAATACCAAAAAGTAACCAGTGAGAGGTTTAAGAAATCAAACCAAAGATTCAGTCTTGTTTTTTATATTAAAGATAATTTGTTGAATTATCAGAGAACTGTATTTCATTTCTGATTTCGCTTTTTTATGTTTCACTCTCTCCTGTTTTGGTCCCTAGAATGATTATTTATGCTTTTATTGGATTCGATGTAATGGGGAATCGAAACTCGTTCTGTATGATTGGTCTTAAGATGTGAAAAGAAAATCATAAACTGTCTTGAGGTTTAAACGAAAAGCTCGTAAACAGTAATCAAAAAGCATGATTCATCAATAACCGGTCATTAGATCTCGTTAATTACATCCAGCTGTTAAGTCCCCTAACCGGGTTGGCTTTCGGGATATTTATCCCAATCCTGCTAATCGATGTTTAACGCGGCAAGCGGATGAATGGTGATTTCGAGGGGAATCCGGCCCCGAGGCGGACATGTACATAAATTCTTGGAGACGACAAAGAGACGTCAGGAACGACGTCGAGGGTCGACCGTCTACTCCCCTTCGTGCCCCGTTTACACCCACGAATCGGGGGCAAACAGGAGACAAGACGGGATCAAAGATTCTACGGGTAACCATAACAACCGCCGTGGCCTGCCACAATGGGTAGCGCTACGCGCTGTTGGCCCATCGGCTGAATGGATTTTCCGCGAGGCCGAGCAAACACAAGCAAACACAGGGGCGTCTCGTTCCTCGCCACGTCTTCGGGTATACCCTATTTTTTTCTCGGAGCTCGTTCGTCTCCTTCGCCGAGGAGTGAGTCAGTCATTGTGCCCAAAGCACTGACAACTATTTCGCTCGTGAACGTGCGTACAGCTGGGAATCCCTTTAATCGATGATGGATATAAAGAGCTACACAAACGTCGAGTTAAACGAGCTTTCCTCTCGTACGTTTATGCTCCACAGCCATTTAATTCGGGAGACTCGACGTTCATTGTGTCGGATCGGGAGCTCTTTTTTCATATTTGGAAATCGATCCAAGAGTCGATAAGAGGAGATACGATTTAAGGCTTGTTAATCTTCTCCATTGAATATTCCGTACTGAAAAATCGTAGGTTTTTTTATTTTTTAATAAGACATACGGATAATGGTCACTGGGTCATTTCTTATTTGAAGATCGACTACGCGGGTGATCTTAGTGACTCATTTGTCGTCTGAGTTTCTGGCCTGGACAATGGAAACTCGGGAGGGGAAACATGAGACCGGATGCTGGAATTACAGATTTGTGCGAGATCCCGTAGGTAGAGCACTGCGCGAATGTCGTCCTGCCCGAAAAAAAGGGGAGAGACAGAGAATCCGCGTCTGTATTGTGCAACGCGTTTCCTGTCCGGTGCGGCGTCTTCGAAATGGCCGTTAGCGGAAGTATAAAAAAAGAGCGGTAGCAAGAGGAAGATTAGTGGAAAAAATTATAGTAATCCGAGTTGGTGAGTCGAAATGGTCGCTGTTGGTCTCCTTAGGAGTTTGGATGCTATCTTTTTCCCCGGGGACCTCTTCCGTTCCGCGCGACAGAGTCGCAGGTGTGACCGCGTATAATATTACGAGAGGATGAAAAAGGGATCCACCGGTGCCGGTGGATAGGTGTAACAGCGGTAGCAGGGCTAATGCGTGAATCTACGGTGTTTTTAGGGCAGATTAGAATGAAGAGGGCTCGGGGTCGCCGCAACAGGTGGACCCTTCTGCCGTCCTACTAGCTGCTTTGATTCCTTTTTTATCGTATGGTTTTAACGGCCTCGCTGAACCGTAATGGATTTGTTGCGAGGCTAGAAGGTTCCGAGGATTTAAGTGAAATACCGGGAATAAGGAAATCGCAGGAAGTCGTGTTAGCTCTGAATGATGATCAAAATTACGTGGTTGGGCTCGCCGTTTTTTTAGATAGTTGGAAATTAATGTCCTCCGCTAATGTACTTCGAAATGATTAGAGTTCTGATAATTATTCTTTACGTCAAACAGCAAAGGTTTTTTTTATTTCTTTTATTTCTTTGATTATACGAATTCGTGCAATTTGTAATCAAATCTGAATGGGAGAGGACTTCAAATTATTACCATGAAGCCTTCCTTCGAATCGTTGTGTGCGAGTCTGAAATTCGAACGCAATCGCCTCGCTTGATAAATTCATCTGGAATATCTAGTTTCTTCGTTAAAAATTAAAATTGAAAGAAACCTTTCCGTTCTCAAATTGCGATAGGCAGGTAAATATCAGGTTACGGGGGTTATTAATCAGAGGAAACCTCACATCGCAAGTCTGTGAAATTCTACTCGCGATTTATTACGTCGAATCCCAGCTCGTCATTTTGCGAGGGTGCCTTTATAGTAACCCCAGAAGAGTCACTTAACTTCATACCAAGGAGGGTTAAAGAGCTAATTAAATCCTTTTAAATTCATTGAAATTACTCATTTTCTTAAAATAATTTTTCGTTTTATAATCAAATTAATTTTATACAACATATTTGGTTATTTTGCTGACATATTTTACATAACAAGCTTTTTATAAAATAATTTAAAATTATATAAACGGAGAAGAGATACTTAGTGCTGTGCTTAAATTTATGGTATCATAGAAAAGGGGTTGATCCCAACAAAAAAATGGGATTACGATTTAATCTTGAGATTTGGGTCGAGGCTACGGTTGAATCCATGCCGTCAAGCCCGGCCTCTTTTTTTTCAAACATTTTTTCATAATCTCGTGGCTTTTCTCACGGTGTCACGTGTGTGGCTGCACGTGGTCAGCCGCTTTTTTCTCGATCCTCGGTTTTCTTCAGAAAGATTTTTTATCTCACGCGTTTGGAAGAAGTTATCTATTAATAGATTACGGGCGTGTTCTGGTTTTATGACACTTTTTCTTTTAAATTTAGGGCAAAAGTGCACAGTGGAATCTGAACACGAGTCATGATGGTTTTTTTCCCACTCTGGGCTTGTTTTCCAGTATCTCTCTTCCGGACACTGATCTAATTAACTTGTTACCATTTTTTACAATTTTCGTAAGAATAGCATAATAACAGTGGGTTGAATTTCACAAATATAAATTATGCATACTTAATATAATTTATGTTCACTAATTATTGGCAATTCTGGTTAACCACGACCAGTAAGACTTTCGAATAACAAGTTAATTAAGTATGAACATAAGTATGGTTGTTGGACCGTTTTTTTGTTGAAATCGATCCGGACTCTTTCATAAAACGAATATTAAGGACTTCGGAATGCACGTAATTATAATGAAACGATGGTTCGCGCATTGTACGTGATACGAATCAAAGTTTAATACTATAATAAAAAGTGTGACCTGAATGGAACACAATTAGTTCCGAATGATGATCCCAGTTTTTACAATACGATAATTTCGCACGGCCAATAACGAGGAAGCTGGAAATATTCATCCGTAAAAAATGGGTGTATCACGTTTCGGTGTACTTCACTTGATTGGATCTGCGTCATGTCCAAGTTTCCTTTCTCACATTTTTGCTGCTTACTCATACTCATTCAGAAACTCGCTGGTGGTGTTATCAAAATAGTGAAAATCAGGAGAAAAATGAAATTCGTTACTTTTAACGGAACGGATTTATACTCGTCTTACTTGGAAATTGAAACTGTGGTACGAAATAAATGCGTTGTATGAAACGGAGGAATTAAAAGTTTATGAAGAGGATAAAAATTGAGAGGACAGAATCATTTTGAAAATGACTAACGCTTATTTTGTAACGTGATAAACAGGAAGCACGAAATCTGCGTGGCAAAAAGTGCGAAAGAAAATGATCTGGAGTCAGGCGATCGTGTTTCGACGAGAGGAGCGTGAGTATAGTTGCGGGGCGCACCGTGGTTAGGTAAGAGAAGTTAACAGTGAAAGAGGACCGGAAGTGGTCACTCGAGGCCAACGATAATTGGCCCGAGGGTAAGGCGCACTCTCGACACGCCAGTGTTCAAGCATGTGCGCAAAATTTCATCGTGCCCGAGGAAAAAAGTGTTCCACGTCCGTAATGCGAGACACACACGTGTGTGTCGAAAGTTGAAACTGCTTGGGTTTCTCCCTTCTTTCTCTTCTCAACCCCTGACAAATATACTATGACCAGACACTTGCGACGTCTTCGACCCCCTAACGATCACCCGCAATCTGTTCTTCAATATGCTCTTCTTAAAATTCACGTGCTTCAGTCGTTTCTTTGAATCTTTTCTACTCGTCTTACCCATTATTCTTGTCGAATCGATCAACGATTTTTAAAAACGGAGAAGAAATACTTAGTGCTGTGCTTAAATTTATGGTATCATAGAAAAGGGGTTGATCCCAACAAAAAAATGGGATTACGATTTAATCTTGAGATTTGGGTCGAGGCTACGGTTGAATCCATGCCGTCAAGCCCGGCCTCTTTTTTTTCAAACATTTTTTCATAATCTCGTGGCTTTTCTCACGGTGTCACGTGTGTGGCTGCACGTGGTCAGCCGCTTTTTTCTCGATCCTCGGTTTTCTTCAGAAAGATTTTTTATCTCACGCGTTTGGAAGAAGTTATCTATTAATAGATTACGGGCGTGTTCTGGTTTTATGACACTTTTTCTTTTAAATTTAGGGCAAAAGTGCACAGTGGAATCTGAACACGAGTCATGATGGTTTTTTTCCCACTCTGGGCTTGTTTTCCAGTATCTCTCTTCCGGACACTGATCTAATTAACTTGTTACCATTTTTTACAATTTTCGTAAGAATAGCATAATAACAGTGGGTTGAATTTCACAAATATAAATTATGCATACTTAATATAATTTATGTTCACTAATTATTGGCAATTCTGGTTAACCACGACCAGTAAGACTTTCGAATAACAAGTTAATTAAGTATGAACATAAGTATGGTTGTTGGACCGTTTTTTTGTTGAAATCGATCCGGACTCTTTCATAAAACGAATATTAAGGACTTCGGAATGCACGTAATTATAATGAAACGATGGTTCGCGCATTGTACGTGATACGAATCAAAGTTTAATACTATAATAAAAAGTGTGACCTGAATGGAACACAATTAGTTCCGAATGATGATCCCAGTTTTTACAATACGATAATTTCGCACGGCCAATAACGAGGAAGCTGGAAATATTCATCCGTAAAAAATGGGTGTATCACGTTTCGGTGTACTTCACTTGATTGGATCTGCGTCATGTCCAAGTTTCCTTTCTCACATTTTTGCTGCTTACTCATACTCATTCAGAAACTCGCTGGTGGTGTTATCAAAATAGTGAAAATCAGGAGAAAAATGAAATTCGTTACTTTTAACGGAACGGATTTATACTCGTCTTACTTGGAAATTGAAACTGTGGTACGAAATAAATGCGTTGTATGAAACGGAGGAATTAAAAGTTTATGAAGAGGATAAAAATTGAGAGGACAGAATCATTTTGAAAATGACTAACGCTTATTTTGTAACGTGATAAACAGGAAGCACGAAATCTGCGTGGCAAAAAGTGCGAAAGAAAATGATCTGGAGTCAGGCGATCGTGTTTCGACGAGAGGAGCGTGAGTATAGTTGCGGGGCGCACCGTGGTTAGGTAAGAGAAGTTAACAGTGAAAGAGGACCGGAAGTGGTCACTCGAGGCCAACGATAATTGGCCCGAGGGTAAGGCGCACTCTCGACACGCCAGTGTTCAAGCATGTGCGCAAAATTTCATCGTGCCCGAGGAAAAAAGTGTTCCACGTCCGTAATGCGAGACACACACGTGTGTGTCGAAAGTTGAAACTGCTTGGGTTTCTCCCTTCTTTCTCTTCTCAACCCCTGACAAATATACTATGACCAGACACTTGCGACGTCTTCGACCCCCTAACGATCACCCGCAATCTGTTCTTCAATATGCTCTTCTTAAAATTCACGTGCTTCAGTCGTTTCTTTGAATCTTTTCTACTCGTCTTACCCATTATTCTTGTCGAATCGATCAACGATTTTTAATTAGATTCACTAATAAGCACCACTAAAAATAGAATTCTTACTTTATCTCAAATTATATCTGCTTCTTCGTTGATATATCAATGAACAATAAAAAAGGATTGCAACAGATCTAAATAAACAAACTTAAAATTCACCCTCGGTGGTATGTACGGGATACTGACGTATATTATTAGCCGACATGTTTTCCTAGCGAGTTTTCACCGAACGTCTGTCGCAAGGTGGTAGACTAATACACGAAGTGTCTCATATAGGCCTGTCTATATATTTAGAACAGTCGTTGAAAACATTTGGAGGCACGAAGAGTCTGAAAGATCGTGTTACCAGTCAGTTTCTCGTGGTTGTCGCGTGATACGCGTTTAACAGTCGTCGTGTTCGGGCAACGTAGGAGGATCCGGTCCTTTCGGAGTTACTGTAATTAATGACAGTGTTAGGTGGGTGATGATCGATCTCCCAGCTTCCTCTTTTAGATCTTTGCTCTTACGAGAAATGAAAAGTACAAACAATAAAGAAAATTGAATTTATCACAGTTTCAGTACCTCTCCGTATGAATTATAATCCACGGATCAAGTAGATTTAACGATAATTTATAACCGAGGTATACATCACAATTTACTTAAGATTTTCTTCATTGCTTGTAAAAACTGAAAAAATGATAAACACCGCTTTGTAACTTCAACTTGGTGGTTCGTCCGGGTCGTCGTGGAGTCAGTAATGAAGACAACGTTTTTGCCGGAATTAAAAGCGAATTACATCTTGTAAAACGGTGATTGATGCATCAACGTTTATTGCAATTTTTGTCGATTATTCCTAACGACCACCTGCCGCAGTATAATTAACACACGGGTACATGAATGATCGCGGCATGATTGGTTACTGGCTTATATTGTAATTCTACAACAGCACCGCCGAGTTCCAATCACTCTTAGAATTTATTACCAGAGACGTCTACGCTGGGGTCTACGGATTTTCCGTAAATTCGCGCTTGATTACACGGTAGCACGCTATGCGCGAATACGCGGAAGACTGATTTCATTTTTCAACGACCTGCACTTGCATTTGTCGTTTTTATATGAGAGAAAAAACGCTTGTTCTAACAATAATGAATAGAGTCGTTTTTAACAATTTTTCACATTTCATGAAATACAGTCATTTCATTTTTTTCTCGTTAATCACGAGCATCAATGAATCATCAGATTGCTTATAATGTATGAATTAATTCAGCGAAGTAGCAATTCGGTGAGCAGCTTGTAAATGAGTTAACTATTCATCAAATCTATAAGAGAAGGAGCTTTTACGTATTATCTGAAGTAACAGAACCACCGCCTTTTAAAGAGGCGACAGTATCTGGTCGTGGAGTAGTACTCGAAACGGCACTCTCCGAGACTGGAAGATAACCGATGTATTCCTATGGAGGCTGCTCGAAAGTGCACTCGAGGCGCTCGGAGACCTTGGTGCGCGAAGTTACAAATATTTCTATCATTCAGCCGCTTTATACAATAGCCACCGGCTGACAATAGGCCCTTAGACTCGTGAGTTTAGTGGTCCTCGATCCGAGAGATCGTCATAGTCGTAACTCCTTGCGCCGGAGATCTCTAGAGATGTAGAAACGTACACGTAGGATTTAGTAAAGAGTCTTACGGTAGCCGTGCTACGCCTATGGCCCATTATCCACTTAGTATAGGTTTCCACGAGCCCTCTGTGTATATGGGTGCGCCCTAAGTATTCCGACTGGTCTCGTTCTCGCTCTTCTTCATTTTCTATGGGGGTTTTTCTTTAGTTAGATTTACGATTTCTCGTGCACGTGTTCACAAAAGAATCGGACTCCATGGCTCGCCTCAAAAAGCGGCCCCGAGGACCGTTGCCAGCGTTAGGGATCTCGATTTTTTTTCCCTTCTTCTCCTGCTTCTCTCTTTCTTTCCTTTTTCCGTACGAATCGTCCGGAATACGTGGGAGGGTGAGTGTAAGGAAAAGGGCTCGCCTGTGCTCAGCACGATTGTCGTGGAACGTAAGAAAAATCGATACCTAAGTGGCGAGGGATCTCTTTGATCATCGGGGCAACGTTTCCTTCCACGGGCAGCATCTTCCGACATTAAGTGCCTACGTATATCGTCGAGTGGTTGGAAAATTCGATGGAAACGAGCTCTGCCCCTGTCGTGGTTCCTTTCAAATTACCTCGTATACATTGTGCATAGGGGAATATTTTATTTCGAAGAAACATTTGATGATAAAACTTATGGCTGACTTTCTTTTGAATTAGAAAGAGTGACTTTTATGAAAATACTTTATATAAAGTGTCTTGTGATCTTAAAATTTTCTACGTGATTTAAAATCATATAGTCCCAAAGTATTTTGTCCCAAAGTATTATCAAATATAATAAGAATAAGATCATAGAAAACAGTTTGCTCACAATAGCTCAATCAGAACCCGAAAATCTGCCTTATTGAAATGACCACGAATGCCAGTCTATTCACGTTTCTTAATGCATCAACGCTTCCTGATAAATCCACCCGATTGGAAGGGATTATTTATCTCGGTGAGAAGTAAAATTTCCAGCAAGGTTCAGCCTCCTGGCAAACTTTGCTATTCAGTCGGGCTGAGTGTGTATAAAAGGGAAAAGTTTGACGTCCGGAGTGACTTAATATGTCTATTATCAGAGCCAATAAGCCATGCGGCCACCTGGCCGCGGCCCGGCGGTCCTTTATTTCGAAAATATCCCCGTGACCCCGGACAAGAATAACATCCTCGTCGCGAATTTTTGTCCGGTGAGTTGATCCTTTGAAATAATACAATCTTCCCGCTCCCGAGATCCGTAGCCCATTGAAAATTCCTAAGTTCGTTTCGCCAGGCTTAAACGGCGTCAAATAATACAATAATTGTCCCTTTTAAGAGTCGAAAAGGTACATTTTTACGAAATTTGTCTTCCCGATGATATTCTAGTCAGAAACGACTTGTTGAGCCCCGAGTCAGTTTGGCCTACCCCCCGATTCCTCTCCTCATTGGCGTAGCAGATTTTTCTGCCTTATTTCTTCCTTCAGTTTAAATAATTTTAACTTTATTATGTATTACTTATAAATTTTAATTTTACCGCTTAATCTTTTATGGTAACAGTAACTATTATGAAGATCTAATTTTAAGTTTAATTTCTGAGACAATTTTAATCTTCAATTAGCAAAATAAATTTGCCATATCGTAATTTGCAATTATTCATCGTTATTGATTTACATTGAATAATATTTTTCTGTTTAGTTTGTATATTTATTATTTTCGCTGACTTCAAATTTCATTTTTTGCAATGTTACGCCACTGTTCGGATGTTACAATAGAGATCCGCAGCGTAGACCACCTTTTGTAGTGAATAAGTCGAAATAACTCGAAAATCACTCCATAATGCTGGGTTCCCCGACAATAGGAGGCCCTTTAGAACCCCCATTCGCCTGACTGACTGAAGGGACGTTCCAAATGTATTCATTTCGCATGACAAAAACGACACGAGTGTCAGCCACGTCGTAAGTTCATTCAAGAA
>NW_017173325.1:85451-100288 GCF_001652005.2 Ceratina calcarata | reverse complement strand
TTACTCATTTCAATCAAAATAGGTATTTAGCCCAGCAATGTAGTGTTAAATCTGATGAGTTTTATTTAGATGAGAGAATATAATGCAAGACGCGGATTCTTTTAACCCCATAAGGGAAACAATAAAGCTATACTGACTTACAATACAAAATGCATTTGTATGAAAGCCACGAATTGTGTTTTCTCTGATCCTCAAGACACACTGGCGACATTATAAGTGCACCGAAGCAAATTATTCCCTTTTAAAAGGTCCGAATTTACATTTCTTTTAACAAGAAGTAATCCAAAAAGCGGGATCGGATATCTAATCCGGAAAAGCGCGAGGCACCGACGCGTAGCGCCGGCGTGCGCGGTGAAAAGGGGCCTCTCAGCATCAAATATTTGACAATATTTTCAAAAGTTTCGAAAACGTAACCCAACACTGCGCCACTTTTGGGGCGAGATTAGGGTCCCGTGTATACCGATGGAATTCTTTTATGCGTGACGGTGGTGAGATCTCCGCGAGGCGGACGGGAGGACGGGGCTCTTTTTTCACGGAGACCTTGATCCGATCATATCGCGTTGCGCTTCCTGAGGGCCGCGCAACAGGTTAGACCCGCGAAAAGAGATCGGGCCGCGATAATCTAAATGGAAAATTGTATTGAATCAGCAGCAACATAATGAAAGCCCCTCAGGTAGTTGGCTACCCGTATAATGACAGTTAATGCTCGTAATCTGAACCGCGGCAACTATTTTTTTCGATCCCCCTAGAGACGGGCCCGACGCTTATTATTCCTTTTCTTCCGTTCCCTCCGTATCGGCCGTCTGTAGTTTCTCGTTTTATTTCTCTTTCATTTTTGGCCACTCTTGCGCCGCGATTGTCCATCTTGTCATTTAATACCATCGCAATGCCTCGGCCGCCCCTTCTGCGGTCTGCGTTCGACCGATGAATCGCAAACACCTTTATTAATGACAAGCCTCGTCGGATTAATCTTATTTTCCATCAAGGATGTTGCTCCATTTTTAATGCTTTTCACTTTTTTCCTTTTCGGTGTCACTCCCGTTACCAACAACCGAGTACCTGTGCACGGGTTAATGAGACGTTTCGTTGGTACTGTGTATTCGCTTTTGGCTGAACACGTCGTTGTCTTGTATTTTTTACTTAAGATGAAAGTTCGTGAAATTTTTCGTGAAAGCTTTTCAAAAGTGAAAGATTAAATATCCAGATGGACGTACTCCAACGACAGTTTTAACGTCGCAATGTATGATTATTAGCGATTAAGTGGAATTCGATCAGAAATCTGAAAGTCAGTGCAAAAAGGGATATACTACAATTATACTTTTTTTATTACTTTGTAATGAAGATTCTGATGAAACCAATGAGTGATGTTAGTGAAATTCAAAATATGGAAATAATAGATTTGTCGAAAATCTATCTTGAACGCTATAGGTATTGCTTTTTAACATGAAGGGCCCAGTAGCCCTTTGGCTATTGGATAATAGCTTAATTATTTTTAGTTTATACTAACGCGAGATGTTAGTGAAATTCAAAATATAAGAATTGTAGAGTTGTCGAAAATCTATCCTGAACGATATAGATATTGCTCTTTAACGTGAAGGGCCCAGTAGCCCTTCGGCCCTTGGATAATCGCCATCTAGCGTTGCAAGGTCAGACTTTGCACTTTAGGGAAGTTAGAAGGGCCAGTAACAGATGGTGCATCGCCCTTTTTATAAAAATGCGCGCCGAATTGCACTTTTCATCTTTCACGTCATGTTTATAATATTGTGCACTTTTTCATAAAAATTTCTTGGATTTATAGAAAGGAAATGTTTGTTTGGTATGCCGCCAATTAATTGCATTATGCATTTGACACTTAGATTAAAATTAATATTGAGAATGAGCTCAATAATAAAAGACGTTTATATATACTAAGTAAGGAATTCGTAATCTTTACTACATTAATTATCGTAACTTTTGAATAAAAATTAAAGGTCAGTGAAAAGAATTTCAATTGATGTTCATTATAATTTATATTGTTTTATGGTATAAAATTTTCGTTACTTTCCTATTTTAATTCATTATAAATAATTTATTGAAAAAGAACTTCTAAAGGAACTGTTTATGATTAATTTTAATAAGTAATAAAATAGGAATAGGGAATAAACATTAAATAGGTTTGAGTAAATTCTCACACAGTTTATTTATGGAATACAATTACATGCGAATCTTAAATGCAAAACAGAAGATAATGAAAGGACAAAAAGCAACACGAAAACGCAACACAATATGCTTATATAAAAAAGAGTACAAATAAAACTAGGGATTATTATAAGGGTGCGTAAACTGAGAAAACAAAGCTACGAGTGAAAAAAAGAATTACGTAAATAACACGAATTTCAAAGCTAAACCATACGAAAGAAATTTTGACACAAACTGAATTTCAATAAGCAGATCTCGATCGATGCTGCTTGGATAATTACAAATATCACAAGATATCGCTCGAGCTGTGATTCCATTACTTCTATCCTAACTTATGTCTAATTATTACAAACAAATCTTCTACAAATAAGTATCACAGTTTCCATATTCCCTACATAAAAATCTTCTACATATTAATATTGCACTTTTTCGCATTTAGCAATAGAGATCATGAGCTTCTTATAATAATTTTAAAATTTCTCTTAAAGCATCGTATCACAGTTTTCTCTGATAAATCCTAATACTATCTTTATCACAGTCGACTCTATATTTACGATATCACAGTTACATGGAAGCATGATTTACCTTACTATTAAAATTGCAACATCTCCTTATATATAATATTAATTTCTCTCTGTCACTTATCACAGTTTCTGAGATTATACATAGAATATGCACTGGGCGGCCTATATCCTCGAACGAGGTTCGAGTAGTTATATCTACGATACTTTATCGATACACTCTATATAATAAATGTGAATATTTAACCCTAGTATCACAGTTAAAGTCAGTCGAACGATACTCTCTAACTCAACGTGTTTCTACAACTAATATTGCGAATTCTTAATCCTAACTTCGCGAATAACATATGAATTCCTCCATCATCGATTCAAATGAAGTTAAAGCAATTAAAGCTCCAAACCAGGAGTTAAGTGTCAAACAAATCTACGATCTTAACAGCTACACATGGAAGACACTAAGAAATCTTAAAGCTACCCGAAAGCTCGCAGTATACAATGAAAGACCTTACTAATCGTATCTACCACTCCCCGATCTTCTTCGACGTCCTCAGGATTTCGAAAGTTCCTCTCCAAACGAGCTTCAGTCGCCGATTCTCATCGCCAGTTCCCTCAGCTCGTTCTCCAGGTTCTCGTTCCTCAAGTTCCGCGTCTCCTCCTCGTCGAGTCGCATTCCAGGCGCTGTCATCTCGGCTCCCATCTCGTTAACGCGATTCTGCCGTTCCGACTTCTCGTGCCCGCGACGAGCGGCCTCCCGACGAAGAAGCCTACCGTATAATCCCCGAACGCTCGACAAAGCATTCTTGACGGCGCGTCTGGCCAACAGCCCACTGTCGATACGTCGATCAGTCATCGAACTGATGGTCACTCTCTGCCGCCGGCTGCTCTTCATGGTGGACGCGGCAAAAACCGGTCGCAATCCCTGACGTGTCGGAAACCAGACTGCCGGACTCCTCGGTGATCTCGATCGACGATCGTTCGAACGTCGATGCCGGCCTTTTCGTACGTGGGCGTGCGAATGCGGAGCAGATTGGTTGCTGGCAAGGGGAAGAGGGATGAAACGAGATGCGAGGCGCGATGGAACGCGTGCGGGCGGATCACTTCGGGTGGATGCGAGTCGGACGTAACGCTTCTGGCGGATGCGCACGTTTTGAGTAGGTGTGATTGAGTGTGAGCTAGGATCAGGGCTCTTCTTCTTATATAGCCGAAGGGCGACGCATGCGCGCACCAAAGCGAAGTCAACCAGGGCAGAGGGTGGAGACAACGTTCCTTCGCACAGGTACTCCGCGTGCGTAAGTCGCCTGCGCAGTGGAGCAGGTACTTTCCACCCCTTCGCCGTTTCACGTCCCGTCCACCCCTAATGTAAATGGAAGTGGAAAAGTAACGGTTATGTAATTTGCATCTTGCAATGATGTGTGGTTTGGGATTGTAGTCATTGTCCTATCACAGAAATAGAGGGTGGGATAACTGCGAGCAGAGGAAGTAACTCCATTGTTTCGTATTGAAACCTTTTCACTGAGGACGTATTGAAATTATATGAGGTTCATTTCCGTCAATCCTATTTGCATACTGTTTTTAAATTGCTCAGGCATACTTCATACATAGTAATGAATTTGTAATATACGCGCGAATGATTCATCAATGTTCGATGCCCGTATCTCTCCAAACTCTTACGCTTGTCAATGAATTGCTTTATTACAAAATAAAAAGAAAAGCAAATAACACGAGGAGGAAACGAGTGGATTGACATTTAACGTTCAACTCGAATTACGCGCGAACTCAAAGGTAAAGAGCAAGTCGTGATGAAGACAGCTTCAAGGAATAAAAGGACGGAGAATAAAAACTATAAAACCGGATAGTAGAGAAGGACAAACGATTAGCGAGGTGACGAACGAGAGCTGAAGAGAAAAGGAAGGTCTCGGCTGCCGTGGCGTACGCGCGCAGCACGAGCTGCGCACGGTACAGCAGAAAAACAAAAGTACGCCGCGGGAAGAAACAGGCTTAGTTAGCAGAGGAGAGCGAAGCGAATGAGAGAAAAACGACGAGAAGGCAAAAAGCATTACGGAAGACAGGAACGAGCCGGTCGAACGACCAGAAAAGGATAATGAAGGGATGACGCACAAGAAGAAGAAGAAGAATGGAAATGTTTTATGATGAAACATGGACGTGTAACAGAGAGAGGAGAAATGTATCGGAAAACAACCGGAAAAGAAACAGAAGAGAATAGAGGGAAGCAGCTATAGAAACGAGACAGTAAATTTCTAATGGAAGGACGAAGGAGCTGAAGAAGAGGAGGAGAAAATAGGTACTTGATGACGCACGCGCAACACGAGCAGCGCACGGTACCGTAGAAAAAGATGCAGGCACGACAAAAGGATGAAACTAACGAGAAAGACGGGGAACACAAGCGACAGCCGAGGAACTGGATGAGGGAGCGAAACGAACGATGACGGAGAGAGAGACGCGTGGCCGTAGGAACGGAGGGGAATGGAAAGGGCGCTCGTTTCCGGCGTGCACGCAGCACGAGCTGCGCACGGTAGCACTGGCGCATGCGTGGCACATGCCCGTGTCTTGGGCCAGGGTGCGAGCGGAGAGCACGTGGTTGAGGTTCTGTCGGTGGAGGAAGAAAGCTGGCTCGACGTCGAAGTGTAACAAAGGACGGAGATTATCGTGAAGGTTAGTGAAGGAAACTGGAATATTGTCGAGGTTGAAGCGAGATGGTGGGATCCGTTGGGACCGCGAAGGGAAAACAGATTTAATATGGGCGGGAAGGAGAAAACCGAAACGGCGGGGGTAGAAGGATAACTTGTTGCACAGAAGGCCGTTACCGCGAGCTTCGCTTTATGTAAGGAAATGGGAAACGGAGCAATTTCTGTTGCGGTTTTATTTACTCCTTGCGATTATGCGGGTTGTTTTATAGATACAAATCAAGTTGTTGAAAAATATTTTGATATTCAGAAATTGACTAAAGAAATGAATTGGTTTGAAAAAATTCAAATTATGTTGGATATTGTTCTATTCTATTCATAATTCATTATTATGAATAACACGAAGATAGACAATCCTCAGAATTGAAAGATAGTGGAATAAGGAATAAAATATAAATATAAAGGAATAAAATATGGGTTCCGAGTTTGACTAGTCGGAATTAGGATTTCTGAGGTCAGGAATATAAGGTTTAGGGTTTGAGGATGATGTCATTAGGACAAGGTTCAAGAATGATGCATCTAGGACAGAGTTCGAAGATAAGGTAAAGTTTGCAGGTATGAGTTAAGGAATGAAATGCTAAGACGATGAAATTTCGACATAGGAAATAGGAGATAGGGTATCTATATCTAACTTAAATACTAAATAACACTGGTATACAACTTCAAATAATGAACTTAGGCTAAGGGGGTGCCGTGTGAAGTATTGAAACTCGTACGTGGTGCATCTGCGAGGGCGAAATAGGGGGAACTAAACGGTTGAACTTGGGAAGAGATCCCTTCACAATCGTGATTTACATTTCACGTAAACAGAAAAGACCGGAAGGTTAGTTGTTCCTGATTAGATACGAATGGCTCAGCAGAAAACGCGGGGATAATGCTCTTTAACGCTACTCGGTCTGGTTGGTCGATTCTAACTAAATTCGAAGCTTCGGGTTACAACCGGTAACCAGAAGCTATTACCACGCTCACATCAGATCCTGTATCGGCGGAATAAGTTATAAAGTGGGCTGGTAGCGCGGATAATCTGATCGTTTAAATAGCAAGCTATCGATCATTAACACCCTGACGATCTCGGATACGTAACACGCGATCCATTTTCATTTTTAAACATATAATTCAATTTTCATTTTTAAACATATAATTCAATTTCGTTTAACTCGTTGCCCTCGTGTCAATACTCTCACCATCGTTATTGTTGTTTTTCATATCTCTTACTGTTGAAGAGTTACATTTAAATGTAAGTACGTGAGAATTTTTTAAGTTGACGTTCGTTAAAAAATGAATAGCTATTAATTCATTTCTTGCTTCACGGGGATTAAATTAAAATTTACTTGGTCAAAGGAAATATAGTAACTTAGCGTTTCATGCAAGCATCGTAATCGCTGTTAATTTATAGTCGATGATAAATTCTTCTTGGCTTCAGATTTTCCCGTATTTAAAGCATGAAATGCAGGCGCGTAGCCAGCGGTGTTGCGAATTCTTGGAAACGGTCGCGTTCTTAATGGGCAATCGGCTCGGGATGAATGGAACGAAGGTTGCCGGTGAATCGGTGGAAAATATGCGCTCGCCGCGTGCAGCACGTTTGTATTTTATGGACTCGAAATAGCAAGACATGTAAATGCGGCTAGCGTAGTAGCGAAGCCCCGCAGGAGAAAGGGATCCCGCTAATGGCCGAGTCAGTTTCAAGATGAATGGGACGCGAGGGGTGGTAAAGGGGTGCGCAAGGCTTCGCTTCACGAGGGGCACTCGCAATATTTAGATTCTTGACCAACCGCACGCATCTGTCGGCCTCCCCCCCTGTCCGATATTTCCCTCTCGTTTCCCCCCTTCTTAATGGACGGACGCACCTACGTACGAATGCACGTGTGCATGCCGATGCTTGAATCGCTAACAGGATGTATAAGTTTCTGTTGGATAGTTCCATGCGCAATGCGCAGAATGAACATTAGAGCGAAACCTACTAATTTAATGAATTTTATGAATGGAAAGGTGTACGAATTTTTTTGTTACACTGATTTAAATGACTCTGATCCAATAGTAAAATCTGTTGACGTCTACAACATGCATATTTCCTTAAACTTCCATTGCGCTTTATTGTATTATCGTACTTTACTAAAAGTGTCTCTTTGCAATTGTGAATCGTGTCGAGGTATGCGCATGGGATATTAACCAAATGTTTGAACGACCGTCCCGTATGCATGAATAGGTGTAGCAATTTCTAGGCGATTGTAGGGCTTAAGTACGTGCACGTGGAAGCGCGTGCAAAGGCGCGTAGGGTGGAGCGCGGCGCGCGGGTGCGTTTTCTCGAGGGTATGTTGATCGGCTCGCCGCTTGCCTGCCATCGGCCCCAACAGCGTGTGTATATCTCTTGGTGGCAGCTGGAGGTTTCGCGCGTGAGAACTCGGTGGCTCCGAGGTTCCCTGGTTTCTCGTCGCCACCTGTCCTCGTGCTGCTCTCTCGAGGCGACTGCCAACCCTCTTTCCTCGTTCTCCTTTTCCTTCCTTGCGCCTCTTGCCCGTGCTTCTCTCCTCCGCCTCCCTCGTCGCGCCCGGCCCGCAACCCTTCGCGAAGTAATCACGCCTCGCCGCAAGCCTCGAGGGGCGAAACGGGAAGAAAACACACATAAGTAATGTTGCACGTGTGTATCGGCGCGCACACGTTTTGTCGTTATGCTAATGCAGGGGTGTGTTACTACCGTGCAACGATCGACTGCTGTGACGAGCATGCAGCATGAATGACGTTTGAACTTCAGTGGCGGTATGTAATTGAGTCAGAGTGAAAATGCTTGTTCAGCGCCGGTTAATATTGATTATGATTGAGATTGTTGGTTAAATTGTTCTTTTGGAATTCTCAAGCAGTACTATCTGTAATTGATTGCGATATATGTTTTCTCATGAATTGTAGATATTTCTGATTTGATCAGAACACCGAAGCTGTATTCAGTGGTTTCGTTTACTTGTTTGCAACAAGTCAATAAACTTAAGCAAATTAAAAATTTTATCATGAGTAATCAATGTAATAATTATTGGCGCTTTTCTTTTATTCGAATTTTGTACAGAAGAAAAAGCATATAAATAGTAATAGCATATCAAGTAGAAAACAAAATCAACAATTAGTATCCAATTTCTCCATTAGTGTCACAAATTGAACCACTTTTCTCAGGGAAATGCTCGACAATTCGTATTAGTTTTCTCGAAATAAGATCTGTCTCTCGCTTCACGAGCCGGAATCAATTTCGCGGCGGACAATTGGAAACATTTGTCCCGATCGTCGCGCATCTTTTCTCGAGTTTCACCCTCCGGGCACCGGGAGGATTCGAGCCCGAGGCCCATGGACCGTAAGCGTGCACGGAGCGTGGTGGTCGTGTGCGAGAAACGTGTGCGTCTTTTTGGGCCCATAACCCTCCGGGTCCCCTTCGTGCGCCACCCTTCTCTTCTCTTTTCTCCTCCGTGTTCTCAGGCCTCGTGGCCAGCACGCACCGCAACGCAGCGCGCGTTCCGATCGAAAAAATTGGGCCTCATAACGGTCGGTACCGGCCGCGTAGAGTAGATGTACGCCACGGGAAAAGAAGTACCCACGACCAGTGTCGCCGAAACTGTAAACAAGAGAGACGAAGAGAGAGAGAGAGAGAGAAGGAGAGGGTGGGGGGAGTCTTCAGAAATTGTGCCGGCTCAAGTGTATCGTAATTTCAACCGAGAGACCGTAAATTGCCTGCGGATGTAGTAATTTCTGGGATCCTACCGAGAAGGACACCCGTTTTATAAATTCTTCTACCAGTGACAAGTCATTGAGGTCAACGATAGGGGAAGGGTTAAGTGGATTTAAAAGACACCGAAACGGGAGAGAGAGAGGGACACGGTGACACTTGGTCGCCGCGGCGGCGCCGGGGTAAAGGGAAAAAATTAATGTCGCTTATCGTTGGCCCGCTGTAATTAAGACACGACCGTGCTGGACCTCGTGTAATGAAGGCGCAATAAACAAGCTGCGAACGTGTGGCACAGTTTCGCGAACTCACATCGTTCAACGTTCGTTGTCTCCGCCTTGCTTCCTCGATTTTAATTAACCGAAATGTTCTCCGTTCGAACCGAATCGACGCTTTTGATATAATTTACTCGCAGCTCTTCGGATTGGTCCGACTGCAATGCGAACATTGCACATTGCATGTTTTTAACTTCGTTACAAATGGTTATTTATATTTCTTGAAAAATTTTGCATTAATTGCACACAGTCTTCCGAGAACGTTTCGGTCATTCTCTTTGAATACTCCGCTCGTTTCAAATTACTGTGTATCGACTCAGTTACCGTTATCTATATACACATTCTCATAATTATTTTGACAATTAACAACTGCCTGAATGTTCGCTCAGAGGAACTTCCGTAAGTTATTATGATTTTTCGTTAGCGAAATTCGTAAGCTGCGATCGCCTTCCGCGTTACTGCACAGAGATGCACGCGGCGCGTTTCGTTTTATGTACCAACGTCGGGCACAATGTTTCGTGGCAGAACGACGGCGAAATCGAAAAGGGAGCATCGAACGTCGGCGTATTAAACATCGCGGGCATGCCATCGGGATAATGTTGCGTTATATCGGATGCGTCGTGCGACGGATACTGTGCTGCGCCGTGCCGGATCAATAAGCCTCTCGCGGCGAGAAAGGCCGGAGTCATTGCTCCCGGGAGATCACGTCTCTCTACGTGTCCCGAAGAAATCGTCTGGACGAGATACGGCGCGGTGGACACGTCCTGCGAGTATTCAACAGGCGTCGCGAGTCATGAGAAGCGACATTATTCCCGGCATGGCTTTGGCAGGAACACGCGATTCGTCAAGAGGGGAGACGTCTAACGAGTGACAGCTCGATACACGAGCCCGATATCCGCATGTCGGCCGATCCTGGAGGGAAAAGATCGTTGCCGTGGACCGGTAGAACGAGCTTCGCGGCCTGGAAGAAGCCACCGTCCGTTTGCTGCCCTCGCCCCGGTGTTCGCCTCCCTCCTCCCTTCGCTCCATCCGACTTAATCGACTTAATCTCCCTCGGCTTGGCTCGCTGAAAAACTAGGATATTTATGCTGATAAGACGTGCTCGATAATCTGCATGTCGTCGCCGCCGCTTTAAATCCCGCGTTCTAGTTCGATCAAATCCGTAATACGTATTAAGGGACAAAGAGTAACAGAAAATATTCTTTACATGTTCATTATACAAGTTTTTACTGGATTATGGGAAGGCTGAAAGAAGGGTAATACTTTACGCATGTCTGCCTGTAGCCAAGGATTGATTTTCATTAGCTGGTTTTACAAATGAACTATTGTTAGATTTTTCTCGACATTCGAGATACGAACTACTGTCCACAATTATTGCATATTACATATTGGTTCATAGCTTTCTCACTATAAAGTCCAACTTGTCTTATCATTAAATAGCTACCAGATTCCAAACTTTTGATAACTGGTACGTAACGTCGGCATAACACGTGCATATCTATGTATCTAGGATCACTGGGCGTGCAATTTACAGTTAGCTGGTTGTCGCTACTTTTATTACGCTGCCCAGCAAGTTTTCCACTTTGTTTACTTCTTGTAGGAAACTGGAGAAGGGGATAATGTGGGAAACTTGCAGAAAGTTCGTAGGAGGATTTTTACTAGTTGATTGGATTCCGAGTCTAAGGACAGATGTAAAGTTATTTAAAACCGGAATCTTATCGCAATGATTTACATTTACATCTTGAAGACCCAATCGCTTTCATCTTAATAACGTCTCTCGTTACTTTTTCTTTGCTACGGTAGCCAGCTATTTAACGCTTTTAAATGTATTGTAAAACACGTATATGTATTCATTGTCTTATAATACGCAACTGCGGTTGCTGCTGTATCACCGAATTTCGTAAATTCGTTACGCTTCGCAGGCGCTCCGTTCTCTCCGTAATTTATTTGCTTTCTCGATTTGCTACGCATTCCGATACGTCTCGTTATTTGTTTTAAAGGCGCTTCGCGGTCAATAACACTTTGATGAGAGTCTTTACTGTCAATTAGCGCGAAATACATATCACCTTAACGGCGAGCAACGCGTTTTTACGGTACTTTCGTTTCATCTGTCGGCCTAATTAATATTACAAATTATCAGCAATTTCATGCTGGTTAATTAAGTTTCGCGACAAAAATTTGCTAACACGGCTTTCATACCGAAAGATTAACACGCTGCAAGTATTTAGCTACAGTATACAGGTTTTATTAATACGAATTTATGTTCTTCTTTACAATTTCGTATGTTTGTATTTGTCATGGTATTGAAACCCATCGAGTAGCCTTGAGTCGTATGAGAAAATCGACTGGATTCTAACGACTCGGAGCAACGTTACCATGTTTGCAAAGTCTAGCGTGTGCTCTAGGCGAGTCGTACTCGTGATCACGGGAACGAGAGCCATAGTAATCCGCATTGGAAAAAAGGAGGAATACTTCTTACCAGCGGGCGTAATCGAGTGAGCTATCGCACGCAAACTCCCGTGTCTGATTAAACGCGTATATTCCAGAAACGTATACATATAGGCGTTAACTTGTTGCTCGCTATAAATAGCCGGGGGAGCGAGATAGAACGGAACGTACCATTAAGCCGAGCCGTTTCAACGATATCGCCCTATCCTCCTGCTGCTCCACCTCCTAGTTTCTCTAAGCCTACGCTTTCTCCCTCTCTGCCTTGGTCCGTGGATCCTGCAACGCTAGGATTATTCGTTGACGGACACACCTGGCGAGTTTACCGATCCTTCGCACGGATAGCGTCCGATTTAATTGAATCGTAAACATTTTCTGCCGACCGATTAATTAATTCTCGTTGTTGTTTTTTTCCTCGTAAGACAGCGTAGCGTGCACCGGGGCTCGAAAGCTCGAAGCGAAGGAATTAGAATCAGATAAAGTTTCCCGATTGAATAAATCGAAATAAATAGTATCGGAAAGCCTCTTATCACTTGGAGATAAATTTAATTTATTGTACATCTTTTATAAGGTTGTAACAGTGCACATAACTTCGCCTTACTATACTGTCCAGTGAATTAATTCGATAGTACATATCTCAGATCGACTCGATATGATTTGTACCTATAATAATTCATTAATTAATTGTCACGTTAATTAAGCACTGCCTGGTGCTCGGAGTCGTTACACTTTTACTTTTACGCTTTCCTCTCGGATGCAATTTATAAAAATGAAGATGAAATGCGGCTTGCGAATAAGAAACACGACTGACGCGTGTAGTTGCTGTTATTAACGGAATCGATTTCTTGATATATGGATTGAAGATCGGTATTGCAGTTACTGTGGAGTCATCTTCCACACGGAACCAGTCTGACTCAATAAATTAGATATTAATTTGTTTTTTTAGCTTCATTCACGGAGTGTGACGGAGTAAACAAGTGTAATTGCTACAATTATAATTACTTTATCCGAGTAATCAAAGTTTTTCTAGGATGCTAATTTAGATAAGGTAAGCTCCGTCGTATCTATTTCATTCGATCGGCCACGGGATTGGGCTCGCGTACGCCCACCGCGGTCGTGACCACGTGTTGCACACGCTTCGTCCGCACGCTCGTAGGCAAGCGACCGAGCGAAGTAGAGAGACGCGGCCGCGCGCGTGTGTGCGGCGCGGCGCGTCATGGCTCTGAAGAGGAGAGACTCGACTCGACTCGCGTCGCTCCGCACGGAGTCTCGCTCGAGTCACACCTGCTCCTTTTTCCCACGAGATCGCTTTGCCCCCCAGCCACCACTCCTTCCTCTCGGACGTCCTCGGCCACCCTTAGCTCCTTTCGCTCTCTGACAAGCATCGACTCGCGGCCAGGGGCGGCGGAATTGACTCGTCCGTGCCGCCGCAGATATTTCCTTCTGCGCAGCGTCGCGTCGTCGATTCGCCTCTACGGGGCGCGATCTCACGCTTCTCTCTTTATTTCTCTTTGATTAAATACGCGGCTCCGTATCACCGAACTCGATCTCGTCTGATTACTATGTAAATTGCTTCTGGCGTTGTGTGCGTGACGAACTTTAATGTCCTGGCGAACGCACCGAGTACATAATTAGGACATAATAATTAGAATATAGGAGAATCTCCTGTGAATAATTGAATGCATCATTGCATTTCAATACCTGGCGTACGACAGAGTCATTGACACAAAACCTACCACTATCGGTCAAAAATACTTTTTTCAAACTGTTGTGCAATTAGTTACCGTTCATTTTTAATTCTCGTTTCAAGATAAAATTGGTATCGCCATTTTAAAAGAGTTGTTCATTTAATTCATTCAAATTGACTGTTCTATACATTTAATTATAAAGACAATAAATCTTTTGAAGGACCATTTAGATCAGGAGTGATAGAAAGAGTTATGCAAGGTTGGTAGGTTTCGTGCTTAGGTAGTACGCCCTATGATCCTTCTTTTATTGCAATCTGCTAGTAGTACGGATCAATAAAAAGCCCAATCGTCCTGGGTTTGTGAAAGTATTTATAAAATCGAGTCACGTTCCACGGTTCTTCCATGTTGCACGTAATCTCCAATCCCAATAGCAAAAGCAATTAAAAATCAGGTCGAGCGTATCGCCAGAGAACTGGCAGTAGAATCTCGATAAAAACCTGTAGGCTGCCAAGCAAGGAAGGCCCTTTCGATCTGTTTAATTCGTGCAAATATTTTGTTCACCGTTTCGTTATTAATTTAAGCCATTACGTTTTAATCGCGGTGATTAAACGGGCCGCGCACCCTCATTGCGAGAGGCGTAATTGTTATTTTATTAACGTACGTATAAAAACGAGATGATCTTAAACGGGTCTCGTTTATTCGACAAGCCGGGATCAACGTTCGGCCGTTTATCGCGGTGGAGAATCGCAGATCGATTACTGACATGCGGATGCACCCGTCGTATCTTGTATTCTTAATGTCCGACCGACAGACAATATTCCCGCTGCGCGAAACAGCTTGACACCGATATTCGGCGTGCACCCCACTGCACGGAGATTGAAAGCGACATCGGCCGAAAAACCTTCGCGGCCATCCAGTTCATTAAAAACACCCCGTTTTTATATCCGCGTTCTAGAGCGTCGCATTCTATTCTTTTAAGGATGTATACAGTCAATCCCAACAGTTTATGCACTTTAGAAACGCATTTTTTAAAAAGAAGTCAGACGTCGGAACGATTGCTAATAATAAACAACAACAAAAAATTTTTGATTTTTCCGAGATTTTTCCAAGGGGTATCCCTTCAATTTCTTCTAAATTTTCGTTTTTGGCCAATAACTCCCAAACCGTTGGACATACGGAAAAATTGCATAGGACCTTTCTTGTAGAGGACGACGAGATCTACAATTTCTGTATAAAAGTTTCTTGCTAGCGTCAATAGTTAACGAGTAATTTGCAAAAAACTGTTTTTTAGTTTTTCGTCAATAACTCGTAAACTACTGACG
>NW_017173325.1:57914-85042 GCF_001652005.2 Ceratina calcarata | reverse complement strand
TCTAAGGTACATAAACTTTTGGGATTGACTGTATAGCCAATACATCCTTAAATCACTCACTTCAATTTCTTTTAACAATAATTTACATTGTTTCGTAAAATGGTTCAGAGACTTGTAACAATTTTATATTATAGTAACACTGAAATTCTTACAGTGAAATAACAATTTACCCGGATTCGATTTCTGTTAACTTACATTATAATTGCGGTGAATGAAAATGATTTTCGGTTTGACGCGGGACATTCCGATACAGAAATTCGAGTGAACGCATGTTTACCGTACTCACTCTTAAGACCGCACTTAAGCGCGTCACTTCCTTTTATCGTGTAGAGCGGAGTTATCTACTGTTAAGTAAATTCCCACACGACACGAAACGAAACGAAACGAAACGGAACGGAACGGAGCTCCCAAGGTGCGTACTTCGCCGAGAGCACACTTTCTACCATTACGATAAGAGGTCCGTTTTGATGGAAGCACAGATGGTCGGAACGCGAAGCACAGAGGAGAGACGAGAAACTGTAATGGGAATCTTTTTCCCCCAGTATCTGATCGGTTTTCATAACGAGGACAAATCATAGAAGGAAATGAATTTCTAAATTATTTTGCAACAGGTTCTAGTCTCTGAAGCGATCTCGCAGGCGTTTCTTCGTTGCTTAATTCAGAAGCGTTATAAGAAAATTAATGTGCAATCGATAAGAACTTGCACGATAAGAAGAATATTATTATTCTCATGTTTGTTAGTAAAAGTCGTCACTTAAATTGGTAATTGCGACCGTTTCATCATCGTTCATTTAGGAATGAAGTAGAGCGATTTCAAAGGTCGATACCAGACGTTCTGGTTTCCATGCCAGCCTTAATCACTGACTTTAATTGCAACATCGTAGGCTCCGTCGTCCCGATCAGCCGTTCTTCCGTCGCGTCGTGTTTTGAAATTTTAATTACAGATCCCGCGTATGATTAATCGTGGAACACGTGGTGGTATTCAAGAGTTACGCGGCTAATCGTCGATCTGGGAATTCTCGCTTGATTTTGTACGCGAGCAACAGGTCCCTCCGTTTAATCGCAGCGATTAGTAGATACATCGGTAATAATGGTTTTTGAAAATGTTTACTCGCAGCCCGTTCTTTTTTACTGCTCCTTTCCTGGGGGGCCTCTATCAATTATCGTCTCGACACATTTTATTTTTTCTACGGTCGATTAACGTTTTTGTAGGAGTATGTGGAAAGCGTTTTTTTAAGACTAATTGTTGGGTGAGGAAACTGTTTTAGGGATCGGGGTTCGTTGTACAGGTGGCTGTTGAGTAATTTCGTCAGAGAACTGACATAAAAAACTAAACGCGTAACAGTATTAATATTCGTTGAAAAAAAAACCTAAAAGGGTTGGTGTACCTATCTATTTTAGATAGAGACAATCAACTCTCCTAATTTTTCTACATTCTTTCTCCCGTCCCTAAATCAATTTCCAAAGAATCAGTTACAGAGTCCCAGATACATTCCCGCACAAAGAACAACAGGTTGATGGATGATCGATGATTAGTCGTGAATTGAATCCGCTATCAGATACAAGGAACAGCATCATGCGAGTGGTCTCGAAGTGGTAGCCTTGGTCGTTCAGCTTGGAAACGTATGGACACGTCCTTGGCTGCGAAATTTACGCCAACAATTAAACTCCACCTTGAGCGTGCGTCCTGCACCTGATGCCCTTTTTTAAAAGGCCTTCTCCGCCCTGGCCTCGGTGTCCTTGACCTCCCCCTCTCCGCTGTTCCCTGCCCCACGGATGCAGCGCGGATCCCGCGAAAGAAATCGACGGAATTCGCGCCCGCATTATATTGTAACTGCGTCGTCGTGTACGCAGCCGACGGTCGTAAAACTTCGGCGGCAGCAGATCTGCGAAAAATTGAAATCTGTTGCTCGTTTTGTACGCTGAGCCGTGACGTTAACCAACCATTTCTCACCTCTTCAGCCCGCTTCATTTTCGATTCAGATTTTTCACCGAACATCTGTTCGCACTTTATTAGGTTCGTCAGGTTTACTGCCACCTCCAGTACGCGCACAGCGTGACAACATGTGTTCGGATCGACAGAATGGATTGATAAATGGAAAAATAACATTCTCGAAAATATTTCTTAACGTTTCTCTGACCGCAGTGTATACACGAATGTATCATCGGAATTTATAGTATTAATAAATTCTCAGAGGTTTCAATGAATGAGTCGTGTATCTTCGTAAATGGCGGAGTGTGAAGAGTTAAATAATTGATCGCAGAAGCTTCAGTACATTGCTTTTCTCTTTCGTGTACGTTGTTGACGGGCAGGACTTGTCACGTGTGTAATTCAGTTTCGCCGTTTACGGTCCCGTTTCCGAAGCGTTTCTCACGAACAGGCTGCGAGACGCGGCCTTTCAGTTGCAAACGAGCCGTTTATTGAAGAATCGCAGGTGCCTCTCGAGATTTTCTTGTTTTCGGCCGGGATACGTCTCGTGGCGTGTCACTTTCACGTGGCGCTGCCACGGCTTTTGTGCTTCGCGCATGTAAGCACATACGTAAGCCTGTGTTTCAGACGAGTATCTTTAGGAATGCGTATCATGAAATTTCAAAGGTTAGTTTCGTGCGCAAAGGAATTATTGGTTAACGGGACACGAAGGCAATTTACATGCTGCATTCAATTGTAATTTCTCGTGTTTTATGAAACGAATTGGATCTGTTGAAGTCCTGAGGTATTCAACGTTCGATACGTGTAACTCCATTCAATTATCATTATTATCAATTGCAAACGAAACAACGAATGATATCTATTACGTATTTCTTTTTAATATTTTTCTCTGAGCATCTATGACTCATTAGATACGATGTCAAATTTCAGTTTTTGAACCGAGGGATTTGATCGTAAATACTCTCATTTCCTGAACATCATTGACAACTGACAATAAGTATCATCGCTATCTCCCTTCTTTTTTTCTGTGACAATCACGCATTTCACGGTTCGTACGTTCACCCTTGACGTAGAAGCGCTGCACCCGATTCAACACTCGTGTCGTCTCGGATATCGTTTTTTCCACGAGTCATCGCACCTTTAAGAGAAACCATCCGATTCGGTACTGCGTGCGAAAAAAACTGACACGTTCGTAATTCGCCAGGAGCTGCCAAGGTTGTCGACCGCGCTTTCAATCTTTCATCCACGAACTCATTGAGAGTGCCTCGTGTCATTTTTATTTTAATCGCCTTGTAAAGAAATTCCTCGAGGCTTTCAGAGAGACTTGGAAATATTACATCCTCGCGAAACGTGTAGGGAGACGAGTCCAAGAGTTTTATAAGGCAGCGTCGTGTAGCGAAAGATCATTTCGTGCAACATTTAATAAATATCAAATTATGAAAATTGTCCCATTAGCGAAGGTCTCGTTGCAATTTAAGTATGATGAAATTGAATATCAGTGGATGGTAGAGGCAGAAGAAAGAGGAATAAAATGATACAGTCGAAACCAGGGAGCCGGATTGGAAAGTTTCACATACAAACGGACGTGTATCAAAATATTTTTCATCCGGCCATAAAAAAAAACTTTGATCTTTCTCGGCTGTTAGGCCAGAGAAAACATTCTGTTTTGCAAATCATTTTCGTTTGAATGCAACACGGGAGGCTTAATAACCACGCTTGACGAGTGCGAATGAGTTTTGATAACTTTATTTTTGCAACCGGCCAGTAGCAAAAATACACGACAGTGACAGGTAAATTATTTCAAGATGAAGAGAGAGAGAGAGAGAGAGGGGATTTTTATTTAGTTTTTGGCTATTCTTTAAATTGTAGAATGATATACGTCAAATTAATTAAGAAGATGACGGGATCCGGGTTGTTGCAATTTACTGATTAATATATATATTATCGATGAGCACACCTGTTCCCTAGAGATTCACGCCGAGATTAATTAATATTAATGACGGCACAAGTCCTATTCCGGGCGTAGAGCTGAAAATCTTTGACGACGTGGTAGACAAAAAGGACAGAGGACGCGTCTCTGGAATACTGCCATCTACACCTGTTACACGCGACGAGCTTTTAAAATTCAATTACCCACGTGCACCGCAACAAGTATACCCTTTCACTGTGGAGTAAACATTTTTCACTCGGAGATCTCAGCGTTCCAAATAATTAGCTGTGGCGAATGATTTGTTTCGTGGAAATGAAAGCTTGTTTATTATACTTTCATAAGTTATTACGATTTTGATATCTTCCAAAAACCAACGTGAGACTTTACGTTCAGGCGATAGCGAAAGGATTAAACTCACTATCGTACAGTTCCTGAATAAAATCCAACGAAGTACGTCGAAAGCCAGCATCCCATTACGGGAGCCATCGCGCCCTGGGGACTTCCCCAAAACACGGGACGAGCAATCTTTCGCTTAAAATAATCGCGGTTTTTGGCATCGGTTGGTCGCTCGGTTCCGTTGAAAAAGCAGGAAGCGCGCGGCGTGGAGGAGTTCGAGAGGAGCGGCAAGAAGAAATTCGATTTCTTCGGTACGGACCGGGGTGTGAGAGAGGAGTTGGGCAGGGGGGAAGGAGGGACACTCGAAGTGGACCGCGGCCTTTGCTTACGGATCGATTTTACACGTGCAATACTTTTTGATTACTTTAGGAAGAGGGGTCCGAGGTGGGGCCCCGGCGTGGCTTTCCGTGGCACGGAGGGGGCCCATCGAGGGGGGACTTTGCCCCCACAAGTGGCTCCCCGGTAGCGCCGTCGCGCACCTGCCGCTTATTCCCACGCCGAGACTCACGTTCGCCTCATCTTTCCTCTGTTCGCGCTCTCCTCACCCCTCGGCACCCCTTCACCTTTCTTTCTTTCTTTCTCTCTCCGCTCGAGCCCTCCCTTCCTCTCGTTCGCAACGGATCGTCCCCTCTTGCTTCATCCTCGATTTTTACTCCATATCTCTCTTTATTCGTGGTCTTTTTCCATCGTTCGACCCTTCTCTTGTCAACGACGCGACGGCACACGTGTGCACCACGGGCCCCTCTCGCGAGGGGAACGGGCACGCTTATTTATTTTTAGATATTTTCGGACGGTCGCGAGATATACACCCTGTACGCAAGCCACGAATCTCGAGAACGAGGTGCCGTTCCCCACGGGTTGAGACGTTTCGAGTCCTTGAATAAGGGGACGTGAATTTAAGCGAGTAATCGCACACCTGAACGCCACGCGAAGGGTTGCCCAATCTTCAGAAGAGATAGGAATGTTAATTTTGATAAGAAGTAGGAGGGGACTTAGAATACCTGTCTGTAAAACTAATCTCTCTGTATCTATTTGTTCCACCAACAAAATTGGCTGAGATACTCTTGCTGTTATAAATTAAATTTGCTACGAGCGATTTTCTCATAGAAGGGATGGAATGTCCTGATTTCAACAGGACATTATTTCGCTTATTAATCTGTCCGTTTCTGCTCATAATTACTCGAATACGTACCCCGTCTTTAAATGCACGTGTTCCATGCGACATGTGCCACGGGGAAGGGAAGAACAAAAAAGAGTATGAAGTCGAAGGGAACACGCGATCGTGGAAAGAAATAAACGGGGCGCGCAGGGAGTAAAGTGGAACGAGAAAACGGACACCTCGATTCGAGGATATATCGCTCTGGTTAGGAATTCTGACGGGTTCTTTTCGTCGATGAAATCCAATACTTCGGCGACGTCTCCTCGCGGTCGAGGCCGCAGTTTTGTTTGACGTGCACCTACCAATGGTCTCTGATATTCGACCAGACTCTTTGTGGATTGCTTGTATCGGCTGTGCGACAATGGGACGACGATCAGGTTTTCTACTGTAACATTGCCAGTGGGGATTAATAGGTTTAGGATTTTTACATGATTTCATTGTCATTGAGTCATAAGAGGTAATCGAATACCAAAGGGGATAAAATTTTCTCACAAAATTCTTGGCTATGCTAGAAACATAAAATCTTACTGTCATATAAAGAGAAAGCTTTTGTATGTATGTTAGCAAAAACCTAAAGAGCAATGAAGTATTTACAACGTGGGTACTCATAAGATATATTTGTAAAGCACACATTATTATAAATAATCACTGGGTTGAAAAAGAGTGAAAGTAAGGTTTTACTTTTACGTCTATTAAGGAAGTGAAAAGGTGTAAAATGTATATGTACAAAATGCTCAATATCTTTGAAGTTCTATGACTTAGAAATTAGGTTCATAAAATATTTCCATCCTACACACATTAAATTCTGTGCAGAATAATTAGTGTGGGTGAAGCCGCGTCGAGGGATGTCAGTATTTTATAAGATTCTGTTCTTTTCATTTATGTCAAAAATTTCTACAACTTTCAGTGCCAAATTCCCACCTGTGCAGTATGACAAAAGCTTTACAACCCACCTTTATTGATCCCTACAAAATGAATATCCCAGACCGAGATTTCATCCTAGATCCAATCAGACACGCACATCCTCCGTTATTACTTTTCCACGGACAATCGGAAAGGAATCGTGTATGTAGGAACGTTCTATTTAAGAATTCCATTGTTCACCCCGGACAGGGGTGAAATGTTCCCCGCCGCTGGAACGCGTCGTCGAAATCAGTGTCAGGGTTAGGCCGATGGAATCCCGCATCACCCCTATTGTTCGAGCAACCCCACGCGAGGGTAGTGTGCACACTCTGGGACAAGTGGCATTGTGTGCTCGCCTGGGGGGAGGGAACCAACGGCGCACAGGTGCACGAGCCTGCGTAAAGTGCATAATATAAAAACGTTGAATGGGGAGGGAGGGTGCGAGCGGAGGAAAGCCGTCTCTGAACTAACAGGCCCCTTTCTGTGCGGAGAAATTAGGGCCCCGTTTAGACCGGGGGAGGGGTGGAGATTCGAGGTGGCGAGACTCCTCACATTTTTATTCTCGCCCCGAAATCGTTGATATGCGGCAAAAAAAGGACCGAATGTTGCCCCAGAGGCTGATTTCGTTTTTTCACTGACCGTCTCGAGTTCCTGGCCCTGTTCTTTTTTCTCAGTCGACTCATTTTTTCCTTTGAAGATAAACGTACCATAATTTTAAAGTTTCTATACAGTCTCGGCGATGTTTGTTAAAATTGTCATGACTCGCAATTGATATTTTCTTCTAATTAGAAAATAACGTAATTTTCTTCAATACAATACTGTTCTTCACGACGCAATAAGAGTCTCATCCCCGGCTAGTTGCGAACATAAGAAGATATCCATAAAAACGTGGGCGAACGTTTTCGTGAAACGAGGATTAAACTACGTCGTTAGCCTGGTCAGAGATTGGTCAGCCCGTACTTTCATAAAAGCGAGAAGACAGAGCGCGCGGTGCAGCGGATGACCGGGTACGGCCGCGAGGAAATTATACAGCGGCGATCCGCAACAATGTTCCGTTCGCCAATGATTGTGATCAAGGCTAACACGCTTGCTAAAAGTGAAACCTTCGCTCCTTTTAAAACAACCCAATGGAGCTCAGGGAACAAGGAAGGTAATCCGCCTATAAGATACTCGCGAATGCTGGTATACGCCCTGAGAAATTGAGAATCTCGAAGACGTTATCTTTACGGCGATCTTTACGATGATGTAGCGAAATCGTAAGTTCGAACAGGTGACATCGTTTACTGCGCGTTACACATTTTTATACAGCCTTTTATGCGTCGTAATCGTTATTACAGTATGTTCCGATTAAAACAAATCGCGTATCCACGACGCTCGATTCAATACCTGCATTCTATTCCTATCTGTCATCGATACTTTCTGTCGATGTAATTCACGTTGAACTCAGATTTTACAATCGTATTATTTAATTCATGACGATTACCATGAAATGCAATAGGATTTCTGTCATCGTCTCTCGCATTCCTAAGAACTAGTAGTAGGACATTTTGGATACGCGTTTCGAGGAAAACAAGCTGTGTTATTCCTGGCCGAAGGGGCGCGCGCGAATGCCAGTTAAAGGGAAAAAGAGCAAGCGGTGGTCGCGTCGAACGGAATGCTAATTTTATTTCCACGGAGCCAGGTAAACTATTGTGATTCTGTATAAAAGACGCAAAGGCAATTGGGCCCTGGCGGAAACGGGCCCGATTACCGGCACGTCGCTATTGGCCGAGGCGAAACGAGAGGGGTTTGGGCCCAAGGCTTCCACCACACCTCCGCTATAGTTGCCTAGACGCGATTGGTCGATCGCGAGGATCCTCTCAGGGCCCCCTTTGGTGTTCTTCTACCCCCCTTTTCCCATCAGCCCTTTTACTTCCCCCCTCGGATCTCTCCATACACCGGCCAGGCTATCCCTTCTATTGCCCTCTCCCCTCTGGTCACTTTTCTTTCGATTTGTTTGACTTTGAAACTGTTTGGCCAGGGCTTTGGCCTCGCCTCTGCTCGTTTCGCAGCCTTTCTCTTTCCGTGCGTTCATCATCATTATCCTGCTCGTCATTATTTTCGTGTCTACTACGTTGCTGCCTCGACTCGCGGTACTCCGGTAACGTGACCGTCGTTATTTTCACCGTAATTACCTCGTTTCATCGTGGCCAACCAAGAAAGAAACGTCGTCCCCTCTTTCGACTTTCGACGCGTCGATATATTTCGTCCCATTCAGTTATTGCGCGTCCCGTGTTCACCGCTCGTTAGTTCATGTCGATTGCCCGGGATATTGTAGGTCCTTGACTAAATGTGCTCCACAAGGGAATTCCTAATGATAATAAATATCGAAAAGGAACTCCTGTTATAATTCATAATTACTTCTAACATTTCTTGTATGCACAAGAACAGCATCATGTCACATCCAATTTAATGATAACATTTACTCATAGATTCATTTACATGTTATTATGCTTATACAAAGATAAAAAAAATTCTCTCCTTCCTTAAAATGTAAAGTTACTCGATGAAGTCGATAAATCACAGAGGAATAAAATTAAATTATAAAAAATCTACGGCCATTTCCTCCGCGCATCTGCGCAAGGTTTATGTGCACTTCTCTTTCCAGGAAAACATTTCTCTCACGTACCGCGCGCGACGTCGTTCATCGTCCCATCCCATTTTACTTACGTGCATAATTAGAGCGTCTAATTAGACGGCGCGTACCGCGAGCCGCCGTTACACGCTTTAACACTCCGCCCGAGCGCCGCTACGTGTAATTAGTATTCTTAAGAACGTTATCCGGCTGCGATCGAGCCGTAGTTTTTAGCACTTTATGAATTTGATCTGGCTTCACGTGATTTAAGAGGCACAGGATGGTCTTTAAAGAATGCGCGGTTTCGAGCAAAAAAGCGGTCTCGAGGAAACTGTTAAGACTGGCTAATTGTTTATTTTTGATGATTCTCCGAGGAAGCGTGATAAGAAGTTATTATAATATTTACGCAGTTTCTTGCATTACTTGCATAGGACAGTAATTGGAATTTTATCCGATGGTTCCTTTAGTTTACTTGGAATATACAGTAATTAGTGAGTAAAATACAATGTCTGTATGAAATATTTGAAGCCAGCTGCAAGGAAGAAATCATTAAGTATTTATGATTTAATTGATTGGAGCGACAGGTGGATTGACATGATTGAATATCCATTCGAAAATTGTGCTTTCTTTTGTCGTTCAATCCGGTGGGATACGTGCCCGGTGTATCATTCGAACGTTCGTGGAGAAAATCACAAACTTCCTGATGATCAAAAAACAATTTCACACTTTCGCCAATAATAAGTGGCGTCGAACCGGTGCCGATGCTCGCTGTATCGAAACCCATCGTCGGTCTGATCGATTAGGGTGTCGGCGCAAAATGAGAAGAGATCGAACGGCGAGGCGCGGCGGGCGCTTTCTCTGGCCCGGCCGAAATAGGGCCAGGGGGCACGCGGGCCCCGCATAAAAATTGAACGAACGTCAGGAACAACCGGGATACGCGTTTCGTATTCCGCCAGGAGCGAGGACGACCGAGGAAGCGAAGCGGCGTGGAGAACGAGGAGCCCGCGAGAAAAGACGGGAAAGGAACACGTACGCGGCGGAGGAGCGGGCGTGAGGGAGGAGGGGAGGTGTAGGGAAAAAATTAGCAGCAGCACGTTTCAAGCTGCGGAATAATTCCCGAGGCGCGTGTTACACGCGCTGGCTGGCCCACGGTGTTTCCTTTTTAAAAATTTATGGGCGCAACGACTCTTGCTCGCGGCGGCCGCGAGCTGATTTCGCGCGAGTAAAAGGAAAAAACGCGACGTTCCGGCCACTGGGGACTCGGCCGTATGCATCGTCCACCCGGCAGCGATGAAAAACGAAAGGGAATAAATGTGCGAGATATTGAAGAAAATTGTTCGTGAATTTAGGCGTGGTGTCCGTTTAACTTGAGTATGTGAGTTGTCCCGTTGCCTTGTATTGCGACACGGAGGAGTCGAACGTTCGAGTATTGCAGGTGGATCGACCAGATGAAAGTATAATGCGAGTAATTGTACTGGCTGTCCAATATGCAATTCAATTCGGTAACTTAATGGACCTTACTGAAGGGAACGTATTAAAGAACATAACAAGTTTTCATTTTAAGGGATTTTAATCATTTTCCAATTGAAATTATTCACATCATTTTAATTTTAAAGATTATCAATACTACAAAATTGATTAAACCCCAATAAGTATTTCCTAGTCGTCTTTCCAACTATACATACATATTGTGTGCATTTTATACAGTTACTTAGTACATCATGTACTTTGATAAACGTTTGCAAAATCGCTGCATAAATATCGTCGGACCCACGTAATCCTCGTGGCACGTGCACGAAATTTATGGCGGCGCTCGAATAAGAACGGTGTTCACGGTGCAACGCTTCAGTTAATGACCAAGTGATAATCTCGAGCTCATTAATTTGGTATCGACAACTGGAAGATTTTGGCAGATGAATACTTATGGCAGCGGTGTACATCATCTGCAACTTAAATGCGCACGCCACAAACGTTTTAGGATATGACCAAGCATGAAACGCGAGCAGGGATATTTATCTGGGCCTGTTCCGTGCGCCTTTCGTGTCGCGCTTTAATGCGCTCATTAAAAAACTCCATTCACGGCAGTTCTGGTCGCGTGTAATGTAAAGGGCCGCGATTTATTTAAAAACTCGCCGGATGAGTTCGATACATTGTTTTATTCTATTTTTCAGATCGTAAGTAACAGTTTTGTAGAAATGCATGAGTTCATTCTACTGTCATAAAAGGGGTCAAGAATTTTCTGATAAGAGATAATACTGGATATTTAATTATCAAGCAGTATTTCTAATCAGAATATGTAATCCTTAACACTAGATTGCCCAAGGAAGTCATTTTGACTGCTTTTGGGCAAATGTACAAATAATAATGCATAAATTACTTTTTTTCCCAAGTGAAGTAAATTTTTTTTATTGTTAACATTTACTAATAACTTGTTATATGACTGTAAATAATATAAAAAATATTAAAAATTAATTTTAGACAAATTTCTTTACACATTATTCTTTCACAATGCAGTCATTTTTACTGCTTTGGGCAATATAGGTATATACTAAGTTTCAATCTTTCTAGTGTTAATGCCATTTGTTGAATTTTATATAAAATAAAATTTATGCATCTGTAATGGAAAATATCGTAACCATGATATGTATTTTCTTTTCAGATACCATCTGATGAGCCACCAGCAAAGCTGTTGAGGATAGGGTAAGTGAAGACTCTCTTTTGCATTTCATACGTCCTTTCGTTTAATTTTGTATCAGCCAATTCCTTCCTACTCTAGTCAAGTATAGTGTCTACAAAAATATGAATTTGCATAAGCGCCCGCATTTCGCCGGCTCATTTCGAAACACGTTTTCCTTTCGAGCCACGGCAGATTCCTCGCTGAGAGGCTGAGAAGTGGTTTACTCGGCGCAGATGTTTGTTATCAGCACGGTAAAACGGGAGGCGCGGCGTAAATTGGATGCGCATCGCTTGAATACAAAGTAGCCAACTTGTTTCGGCCGTGTACCGCGTGACTGTCTCATTTGGTGTGTAAGTGAGGAAATTAATGCGCGTTAAAATGATTTATACGGCCGCCAATTAGGACAGAAAATGCGGGAGCATCGACGTAAATGATGCATCCCGTAATCTTTCCGAAGAGCTCGCTATCTCTCCTCGGCTTTTTTGATTTCGCGTTTTTCTGGTTTCTCGTTTCTGTGAAATCGTTCCAATTCGGTCCACGCATGCACGTGTGGGCGAAAGCTTTCAAATTGAAGAAAAAGTGCAAACAAACTAGAAATGCATTCGCGGTTCAAATTCAAGAACGGGTTGCCTCTTTCTGAATTTCTTAACACGCAATTCGTGATATGTATATCACAGTATAACACAAATGGATACTATTGGACGATTAATTTAACGATCAACCAAATAATAATTCGATTGAAAATGGTCGGCGTTGAATGTCAAAGAATAATACGATGCATGGTTCGTGATTAATAGTTGCAAGGATACTTAATTAAACCCATTTGCAACGAATTACTGAAAAATGGTTTCACATGAATAATTTTCGAGCCCTTTTGGCTGAGATTAATACCTGTACGGATAATAACACATTTTTCGTTTGGCGGACGAGCATGAAACCAACTTTGAAAAATTGGTTTTCTCCATAAAGAAGTCCGTGCGTTATAGGCAATTCCAAATTCGTAAAATTTTAAGTACTACCTTTGTAATTTATGCCGATACTATCGTCCCCCTTTTTTGCTCTGTCGTATGAGGAGCTTTACAGTGAATAATTGCGATTAGGTTAATTTCATCATAGTTAATTCGATACAATTTACTTGTAAATTCCTCTACGGATTAAGTAGTAATTATCGCCGGAGCAATCGCAGGATGCTGACTGAATAGTAAGAGGCACGGATGAACGGGCGTGTTCATTGCATCGCATGCTATTACAGGGCGCGTTCAGGAACGCGTGGTAGAAACGCGGTGACATGCGTTAGAGTCGACATCCGACCGAGACAATTTCCGGTTCGTGAAATCATCGGTTCTCTCGGTTTGGGCGCGTGCGATGCAATGAAAAGCCCTCGAGGTCACGGATTCGGCGACGCCACGCCTAGATTACGCGCTCAAACGTTTTACGTAACACGCGCTCCGTTTTAAATCGTGGACAATTGAACGGGTGAAAATGGAGCTCGTTATGTAGTCATCAAATCAATCAAAACCAGGTCATCCAATGAATACGAACATCGCGAGTTCAGCGACAATGTAACGTTTAATTACACGTCGTCGTTTAATAAGTTTATTAATAAAATGCAGTAGCTTTTGTAGCAAGCATGCTTTTGTAATGAACTGGATTATAGAAGAACTTTTAAAACAGGAACAAAAGACCACAAATCAATTTTATATTTAATTGTATTTTCTATCACGGAAAGCTTATGTTTATATGTATATATATATATTATACAACGAAAGCTCAGTGGTTCTTTCTTGCTCTTCGTGCTTGCCTGTTACATCTGAACGCAAGTCACTGAACAAACGTTTTTAAAACGGATTGTACTTGTTGACTTCGCTCTAGGTAGAAATAAACACAAGCATACAATTTCCATTACTGTACATCTTTAATTAAATGGCGTTGTGAAGTTACAACCCGATAATAAATTTTCAGTGTTACACCTGGCCATTAAATTAAATATATTTCTTGCATCCACATTAAAATTAAAAAATGGAAAGACACACCAGTTCTACTTCATTCAGCTTCAGAGATTTGTAGATTTTTCACAAAAGTAAGAAATTTATGTTTGCTGAAAGGAATAACCATCCAGGGTATCTATAGAGAAAACCGTGGAAAACGAATCAATATCACAGCGATAGCCCGTTTTGCGTCTATGATACCCTGCTATGACGTCGCGACGCTCGTCGACCGCAAGCTCGGAAATCTCGCAAGCTCTACAAGACATTTATCACGCTCTTTCATGAGATCCTAGTAGAACAACCAAGGTGGAAAGCTCCCCTAACTTTTGGTATGAGCAACACGGTGAATGCACCGCTGAACGAAAATTCCTATGGTATCGAAGAAAACGCTATTATTTGTTGGAAACTAGCTAAAAGTGATCAAAAAGGATTTTTTTGCAGCAGATCGTTTCGTTCCAAAAAGATGCACTTGGAAAAGTGGAATTGTAGTTCGCAGGCTTTTAAGGGAAATTATGTCCTTTCGTCTTTCTTAAAGAAGGAAAAATTTTATAAGGAAATTGAACGATCGTTGTTGGTTGGATCAGTAACAATAATATCCATTGTAGTGGATTTCTATGGAATTAAGTAGTAGATGTCAACGTAAGGGCCTACGTCTATTGTATACGAGAATATTTGTGTTTAGATAAGACGTCGCATAAGTTATTGACTTTCACTACTAGGGACGTAAAGATTCGTGCACAAGTAATGAAATATCTATCACATCGCTTACAGATATTGTAATTTAAGTTTAATGTTAATAGAAACCGATATGTTTCATCAATAAAATTCTCATTAATTCTTATCATTGTTTGAATATATTCTTCTTAAATGCATTTCTCTAATCAAGACAGTCTTGTATTTTATGTAATAAATCGTTATTTCTAATGCATTTATTCTATCACAATCCAATCGAATTTCCACTGAAAGCGCGATGTCTTCTATTCAGTCATATCCATTCGCTTAATGCGCACACGCAGTTACACACATGGGCGTTCCTATCTTCGACAACCCTCAGCGTCTCCCACCGCCAGCACCACTGCGCATGTAATGAAACTAAAATTAACCCCGGCGTCACGACGCCGACAGCCTCTTCATACATTCTGCTCGCCTGCTCGTATTCCTCGTCATAACGACGCTCGTCGCGACGCCCGTAGGAGAACGAGGATCCTTCCGATGGCTGTTGTTCTCCTGGCCGCGGAGAACGTCGCAGCGCGGCCTCTGACAACGTTTATCTGTTCCTCGGCCCTCGGTCGCTAACGAGCCTCCCGACTCCCGTCAGGGTGGCACAGGGTGGGAAAGCTCGATGGAAAGCTCAGCGAGCGGCGTGCAACCTCCATGCACCTTCTGCTGTCCTATTACGGTGGTACGTCAGACGACGTCTTCCGTTTGACGGGCAGCTCCGTCAGACGTTGTCGAGACTGACGTGGGCGTCGCGGTCGCGCTCGATTTATACTAGCCGGATAAAGCGTCGCGAGCCTAGGGCGCCGCTGAGCTTTCTCAGGGGCGCTTTCTCCGCGGGCTGCTTCTTCGCGAGCTTCTGACGAGCATCCTAGGGTGAACCTACAGAATCGATTCCGTACACCGATACTAAACGTCAGCTTCGTCTTTTGTTCTCGTTTCTCTATGTTTTTTTTATCTTGCTCAGGAGAGGGGTGCGAACCTGTTCGAACGTTATTGATCCGGGGATACTTTTTTGTTTTGGTAATTTTTTTGAAGCATCTGACGGGATATAGGGCTGTCGGGGAATGGGCGGTTGTGTGGTAGCGTGCGCGCTCGGGATGTCTCTGTTGGGAAATATTGATCTGGCTTTGTTACGATTGCGGCCTGGTTGATTGTATATGTATGTATGTATGCGCCCATGCATCCATGCACGCTGAATTTCATGCTGTGCCAAAGTGGTTTTAATAAATCATTTGCCGGGGAATGAAATGTTTAATGAAACGTTTGGGTAATGAGTTTATACGAGCAATTACAGCTGAAATTATAGTCTATGATGAATGAATAAATATGTACGGCTTACTCATTCTTTATTTAATCTCTTTTTTATATAGTTTATGATGTTGCGATTTGATTAATGCTCTTTCATGTTTCCAAACAACATTTAATCATTTTACCAGTTCACGTTGCAGACCAAATGTCTGTCCTGTACGTTGCTACTTCTACTTAAAGTGTAAGCTTCAGTGTACAATAGTACAGGTAGAAAAAACACACATTTTAAAAGTAATGGAGCATAATGTTCTTTTTATAATCCTGATATGTCATTTGTAATATCATGGAATGATGGTACAAAATATATCAACTGGCAATTGTATGTTAACGATGTTCTTTCTTGAAGTTGCTTGAACGAAGCTTGAATCAGGCATGTAAAGATTCACAATATTTAGGGAAACGTTCGGAGATAATCCGTACTCTCATAATAATCGAAGTTGTCCTGTATAACGCATTTCATCCTTGTATCAGATTCTGCTATCGAATCTTATTTTAGAAGTAATGTACAACATTATTAAGTCGTATTACGTAGTGTAACTCAATCCCTAATCATCCAACGAAAATGCAATTTTCACATATTGTCAGCAATGACAAAATATTTATATCAGCATATACGTATGCTCGTCCAATTTCGGAGGTTCTCCAAGGCAATTTTTTTACTCTATTTAGAGTTTACCCCCCTTAAGGAGATTAAGAATATTTGCCACAGACCCAATATATCATTCTCATTTATCGTTACTCATTGAAATCTAATCCGGGCCAAATATATTTCTTCGATGTCTGCTCTCCTGGTAGAGCGTCGCGACGCCTGAGGACTGGCGCCACAAGCCTCGTCGTCCACGTCGAGGACGAACGGTGCGGCGTCGCGACGCTCGTCGCCTCCGCGAGCTCCCACCCGTTTCTGTTAGCCGGCTCGCGAAACTCGTCGTGACCGAGCCGCGACAAGCGGTGAGCGACAGGTGGGCAGCTCTCGACGAGATCATCGACACGTCGACGCGACTTGAAACGTCACCGACGTCGCTGCGGTCAACCGCCACGGCGCGGTTGCCCTCCAGCCACCGAGATGAGGGCACGCCGGCACACCTGTGCGACCACGGTTTCGCAGGTCGAGAGATGTACCGGCGCCGCACCAGGCGCCTATCACGACCACGTCGGCGTCCTGACGCCTCAACCCCTTGCCTCAGTGACATACATATACGTAGAGATTTCTCTTAGTTCAAGTCGTCTCGCTTCCCAGCTTGCATATAGAAATCCAGTAAAATTTTGGTATATGTCTGGATGTCGTTGATGAAACAATTATTGTCATTATTAANGACTGTATAGCCAATACATCCTTAAATATCATATTTTCATATAATAATTTTTGTTTGTTTACTTGTTAATTAATTTCAATTTAAATATCATATTTTCGATATCAGTATCGTTTCTTTATCATTAGATATCTCACTGTAAATTACAAATAAAAGAGTTAGTATAATTTAATTATTAGATAAGTTCACTCACAGTTCATTCCTACTTCATCTGTCCACTCCACACGATCCTACAATACAATCACTAGCAATTAAAAAATCTATCCGACTATAATAATCCACCCTTACTTTTTGACATTTTACCTCGCTGTCTTCCAATTATTTCTCCCGAACAAAGCTCTCGAACCCTCATTAGATTTCACTGTGACATTTACATTCACCGTTCACAGTTTCGACAACAGAGTGTCGGTTGGAGCGCGTCGCGGTGTCCTATCAGGAAAGCACGCGGCCGTTATATCGGGCCGGCTGCCAATAATAAAACGTAACGAAAGCCAGCAGAGAGAAAACAACGAATGATACGATGGGTGGGTGGTAGAGAAGGACAGAAATGCGGGGATAGAAGCGAGACAGGGAACGATACACGTTACTATCTCTATAGTATACTATAGAAGAGAGCATGGTCACCCATCCATGAATGCGTATTGGTTGTTTCGACAGGAAAGCGGTATTCGAACGCGTCCTGTCGCGGCCTCCCGCTGGGGTGGCCACCCTGCTCCTTCGTTTCGATTCCTTGACGGTAAGTCAAGGGTGGAGCCGAGTCCTTTTCTCCGGTAAGGAAAAAACGTAGGAAAAGCTCGGGCTCACAGAGAGCTTTCGGTAAGACGAAGCATCCAGGCGGTTGCTTGCGAGCAGCCCCCGTTATCAGGCTCGCAGAACGAGAGCTTTGGTCGCTGGGCGTCGCGACCGCTCGTGCGCGGCCGACGAAAAAGCGCGGGCGTCGCGACGCCCAACCGGGAGAACAGAAGGCGTCGCCGTCGGGCGGCGTCGACGCGTCGCGCGAGATCAGCTTTCGGGTGGGGACATCCACTGAAATAGACTGCGTATTTCGGTATAGGAACGGGCAGATGGAGAACAGATAGTCAGACAAGAGTCTTTTGTTATTCACTGCTTGTGAGACTCATTGTACTTGATATCTCGTTTCTTGTGCTATTTCCGGGATCAGTAAATGTAGAAAACATTGTAAACGCTGAATTACTTTGAAATCCTTGGAACAGTTCTATACTTCACATGCTTTTACGTTAAATTGATATTATTTTCATAGAGCTTAAAAAGAAAGGCGCATTAAATATAGAGTATTTATGCGAATTATTAGGATGCAAATCGATACCATTGATGATATGAGAATTTCATAAAAAAAGCCACTAATGAGATTCCAGAAAGTTAAACAACGTAAACGCGTAGCAGAACACGTTCTCATCATGAGTCTGGTAGAGCTTAATTTTATGCATTTTGACGTTCCTTGCATGCTCCTTTTTTGCACCTCCGTTTGCTATATACGCGATACATAGTAGCTTTTTTATTGCTTGGTAGCGTATCATCCGAGACTTTTGCAACTAAATATAAATTAAATGATATTTCAGGGAACAATTAGCTAGGAAGGATAGGACTGGTCTGCCGTGATTGCTCGCCGCCCGCCTTGTCCTCTCCTTTTAGGGCAGCACGGCGTAGAATTTATGTTTCCGTCGTATCGACAGTAAAGGACATAATTGGAGGCAGTTTGCGCAGAAACGTTTCGCTAACCAACGCAGGCCAGACTGCTTCTCCGCGTAACTGCGTTCAATTAACGATGCAAAGCATCTGTGTTATTCATCGGCTTAGCGAGGATTTCAACGAGTCGGACCTAGCAATTTTTGCGGTTCACTTGAAATTACTTTCCCATGGCTTTCATACAAATACCTAAATTGTTTCTCGGGTTGTCCTATTGAGTTTATTCCTACATCATCGTTTTGCCTCATACGACGTTTCATATGTGCTTACATATGAATATCATTTTCTGGAACGACTGGTTATTTTTATAATTGAATTCAGGAGCGACATATTTCTCGTTACGGTATATGTGAAAGAAATGCGTGAAACAGCATTCTATATTACTGATTGCGCCAATAACTGATGTACGAATAAACGCGTCTACGTTTTTGCCGGTCGATTCTTACGAGTTCGAATCAAAGCGTATATCTCATATAATCCTTTTAATTCGCTTGAACATCTACCATCTCCTCTCTTTGCTTTTTCCCTTCAATTTGCTTAAACCGAAAAAATGTTCGAAAGTAGTTATCTCCCGTCGTTTTCTTTGATAATATCCGGTTTAAAGTGGCATCGGGGCGGAGATACATCCTTCAACTTCAACTGCTGCGATGACAAACACTAAAAAGATGATACTCTAAATGATTTATGCGCTATATAGCTTGTCTCTTTAATGATCACGTTACCAGATAAGAATCAGAAGCAAATTGTACATTAAGTGGTAATCTTATCTATAATTGCTTCATACTACCTTATAATTATATTATTTGTTATTATGTTTGCTTTAAATAAATACTGTTTAACTTAAACATTTAACTTGTAAAGATTTACTTTTACTTTTTCCCTATTATTTCATGACTGTTTCCATCTTTACTCGTCTAGTTGCGTACAACAGAGAAATGCCTTATTTACTGTTTCAAATAACGTTCGCCGTTCAAAGGTAGTAGCAGGGGCTAACTAGAAAACAGCTGATCCATCTTACTCTAGTATAGCTAGAGTTACAATTACTTCGTGAGCGAAGGATGTACGAGCGTTTGGGCGGGCGCCAAACTGATTACGGTCCGTGTTATAAATATAAAATTGATATCGCTTGTAATTTCGAGTCGTTACAGTCGGCCAGCGGGAACGAGGATACTAGATTATTATAAGTTTCGTGATTACAGGCCTCGGGGCGCGAGTGTGTCCGTTGTTGCCGATCGGTGTGATCACGAACGCCTTTACGAGCGTTAATGAGCCACATTGCATTCCCATTTCTCGCCCCCTTTCTCTCCCCTCCACGTTCGGTCTGTAGTGCCACATTTTTCGTCGCCGTTTAACCGAATAATTTCGCGTTTAGAACTAGGTTAGGGGTGGGTAGACCGAGAGATAATTGGTAGCTATCAGAGTGTCAGCAGACTTCTTTTTAAATCCATTCCACTGTTAATTGGACGAAAAGACGACTGGAATGCGGAGGCTAAGGCGGCTTACGAATTTAAATGAACTTGCGACTGAGGCTTTCGATTAATAGCGTCCGCAGAGACGCTATAAATTAGCGCTTCAAGTGTTTTTATTCTTAACTCCGGAGACAAGGGTCTCGGTTGAAGTACGATCTTATTAGTAGCAATCGAAACTGATTTCTCCAATTTTACTTTTTTCTATATAAGATATAAAAAGTGGTTATGGGATATAAGAGAATACTGTAGAAGGTTGAGAGAAAAAAAGAAGAGAAAAAAAGGAGATGGGGACGATATGCTGAGTCAAGGGTGACGAGTATCGGTAGGATGAAGTTTCCCCATGTCCTCCCGCCCTTTGAGGATCGCGGCGGAGAGGACATGGAAAAAGGGACAAAAAGCGAGAGCCGAGCGCGAGCCGTGCACACGCATGCACACGCCAGTCGTCCGCCGGTGTACAATTACGGTTGCTGCTTTAGTACTATACCTACGTGCATGCGCGCCAGGCCCTGCAGGAAAAGTCGATTAGTATCGTAACGCTGCGTGCTGTCAAATTTTTTTCCGCTCGTTTCCTGATAAGCTAAAGCGTTTTCCACCACCTGACGGGCTTACACGAATACATATCTACGAAGGGAGATATGAATTGACAGAGAAGACAGTTTCATTTAACCCCTTGATGTACAATGACGAGTTTGACTCGTCATTCATTCCATTTAATTTGTATGTAAAGTTCCATTTAATTTGTATATCAAGGGGTTAAAGAAATTATAATCCTTTAATCCATTCAATTTTAATTGTATTAAAAATGCCAAGATTCATAATCATTTTTTCCATTAATTCTGACTTGGAAATCCTGTGCACAAGCCATCGTCCTTGGCGAGAGCTTCAAGGATCTCGCTTAACTCTCAGCTACGTCTTTCACTCAAGACCACACAAGCTAGGAGAAAATAATGTAAAGCGCGCACAACCAGTTACCCTTAGGCAAAATATACCCTGTTGCACGTTGGAACTCCTTAAGGTGATGCCTAGCAGGGCATGTAAGCAGTTGGAGTATAATATTATAATGTACCGTTTATGTTACTTACCCGTCTTGCCTGCGACTGACTTCGTCGAGTCATTTACGATGCACCTGCTGATCGATGTGTTAATAACAACCTCCTCGGCCAAGCCTTTTTGTTGTACTACTCACGCCTTTAAAATATACCGGTATATACATTGTGTAGATGTGTAGAAAGTAATTGACTCACTAATAATGTGCAATATATTTCCATTGTACTTTTATCGATGAGACCCGCATGATGTCCTCACGTGAACGGAACATTATAATATGTCGACATCGTTTTACTTAATAGTATCAAGATTCAAAATGATAAGTTCTCCACATTTTTCTTATGGCACTATCAAATTTAAATGACAGACTCGTCGGTTTTATGAAGTTTGCTAAAATTATGTTACACACACGACCTGAACTTAATGCTAGGTAACGCAATTAAATTTACATACCACTCTTATTAAGTACCAAGTATCGGGAAAATATTTTTTACGAGACTGTCGACGGGAGTTCGTCAGAAAGCGCGCACGAATTCTTAGAAGCTGTCAGCTAAAAAGAATGTGTGTTTTTTGAAACGACGTAATGCCACATTATGCGCTCGGCAGAGATTGCACGGGCGGCGCAGAACGACGGTGGGACGTGTCCAGCCGAAGCACACGTGCTGATTTATATGCAAATTATATGTAGCCAGTGAATCATTGCATTTTTCTGATCCACCGACTTGTACTTACTAGCGCAGCTGGAAAAACAGACACACGATCTGAGAGATCGTACAATTTGCGTTCCCGGCAATGTGCAACAAACTCGACAGCTGTTACACGCTGAGAATAATCAGATCCAAACACTAAAAATATATTTATTGAATTAAGTTGCGTGAAAATGTAGGATTTTTTATTGCAAGCACTTAACAAAATGTATTTACTGTTTTATTGACAAAAAAAAAACATTATCGCCTGAATTTCTCGCATAATTAACTACTTGATGCATACAGTTCGTTAATTCTTGTCAAGGCGTTCTTCTTTCCCAATTTGCATTCGAATCGACAGCTACTGAAACTTTCTTCATACACCAGTTGTCGAAAGAGTCAAGCATAACGAACGTGCCCGAGACAACTGCGTCCACGCAAGAAATTCACGGCGTGCTCTTACACCTTCCACCCTATCGTTTCTATCGCTCCCTGTGCGATTCGTCCTCGCCGCACGCCGCCTCGTCAGAACAGCGCGGTCGGCCTCCAATTTTTCCACTTCTTTTCCATTCATTTCCCTGCCGAGCCGGCTCCGAACGATCGCGCTTGTTCTCCGCGTCGCTTATTCCTCTTCTTCTTTTCCCTCCTCATCTCCGGCGTGTAGTAGTAGTCATCCCCGGCCGGTCATTTCGCTTCCCCAGCCCTCCCTTCCGCCTCGAAACCGGGCCCTCCACTCTCTGACTGACTCTCGGGGCTCGAGCGCACCTGCCACCGGTTCCCACACTCGTTGCCCTCGCGCCGGACGTGACGTCATCGCGTAGCCCCTCTCCCGCGGCCGGGTTGTTCTGGAGCGTGAGCCGTGGTTCGGTGCCGATTTGCCGCGTGTTGTACTTACTTACTTACGTACTCGGCGAGCGATTCCGATCGTGTCGGTGTCGGTAGCGCGTGGAGGTAGAGGTAGAGAACGAGCGCGAGCGGGGCACACGCAGAGAGCGGCACGGCGCGGCGGCAAACGCGGTAATCGCCCAATGACACCGCGCTGGCTTCGTCGCGTGCACCGCGCCGAAGGGACGCCCGTTGCATTATTTCCGCTCCGTCGTGACGCACTGCGGTTACCCCAGAATCGTCACTGGATTATAAAATAGTCACGTGGACATAATAAAAAACATGAACAGAAATCGGAATTACAAAATTTTCTCATTTCATTAATCTTGATTTTTTTAGTTGAATTGAGAACGATAATATGCGCGTTTCGGAACATCCTTCATTTGTACGATCTTTAAACTGTTTACAGCGAAACAGCATATTAAGACGTATGCAGAGTATATAAAACACTTAATTATTCGCGAATGATTCTGGTGAATAATGATTGCTGCACTCGTTTTTAACGTTTATTACGCGAATCTTTATTAAGATCTTAAGATCGCCCCTTGGAAAAACAAATAAAGTAATGGTATCATCCGCCCAGGATTCGCTTTTTCCTTAAACTCCTATAAAAACAGGGAACAGGCGTACTATTTTTCATGTGATATAAATTATCGTATCAGATATCGAATGGATTATTCATTACGATCATTATATTTAATGCCGAGCGAATTTTCATGTTAATCGGTGAAATTACATATTTATATGTATCCGCATGCTGTATGTCTTAGCTGACAGAGAACTATCAATTTCGAAGAGATGAGGCGCGAGGTACGAGAGGTGTGCGTGTACGAATTTGCATAAATTATAACGATCATCGATTTCCAGTGGGCAAAAAGTAGAAAACCCGCTCCCGAACTGACCTTCTTTCAAATCGAGATACATAGTGTTCTTCGAGAGGTGCAGCAGGTGTACCGGCGCTTGCACGCACTCATCACTCGGGGAGAGATCCAGCGGGAACAATCGGTTTGCCCTTTCGATCGAGATCGAGGGGGAGATCAAGGTTGGCAACGTCAATGGGAACGCTCCCCGAGGCCGATCCAGATATTCGTCAGTCGTTTTTTTTCTTTCCTTTTCCCTTTGATGTCCGTCCGTCGCGAGCGTCTCGGTTGACATTAATTTGCATCCGGCCGTCGCCCGCTCTTGGCCCACCGTTCCATTTATGATTTGGCCGCTTCACGTTCGAACGCGAGCAATTATTTCAACGAGAAATGGCTTCAACGCTCCAGTGGCTTCTTTCAATTTACATTTTGAAACATGTTTAAAGTCTGTTCTCTTTGTGCTGTTTTTTCTCCATTTCGTTCGGCTCTGCTTTTTACCTCATTGAATCGATTACCAAGTATCGGGAAAATATTTTTTACGAGACTGTCGACGGGAGTTCGTCAGAAAGCGCGCACGAATTCTTAGAAGCTGTCAGCTAAAAAGAATGTGTGTTTTTTGAAACGACGTAATGCCACATTATGCGCTCGGCAGAGATTGCACGGGCGGCGCAGAACGACGGTGGGACGTGTCCAGCCGAAGCACACGTGCTGATTTATATGCAAATTATATGTAGCCAGTGAATCATTGCATTTTTCTGATCCACCGACTTGTACTTACTAGCGCAGCTGGAAAAACAGACACACGATCTGAGAGATCGTACAATTTGCGTTCCCGGCAATGTGCAACAAACTCGACAGCTGTTACACGCTGAGAATAATCAGATCCAAACACTAAAAATATATTTATTGAATTAAGTTGCGTGAAAATGTAGGATTTTTTATTGCAAGCACTTAACAAAATGTATTTACTGTTTTATTGACAAAAAAAAAACATTATCGCCTGAATTTCTCGCATAATTAACTACTTGATGCATACAGTTCGTTAATTCTTGTCAAGGCGTTCTTCTTTCCCAATTTGCATTCGAATCGACAGCTACTGAAACTTTCTTCATACACCAGTTGTCGAAAGAGTCAAGCATAACGAACGTGCCCGAGACAACTGCGTCCACGCAAGAAATTCACGGCGTGCTCTTACACCTTCCACCCTATCGTTTCTATCGCTCCCTGTGCGATTCGTCCTCGCCGCACGCCGCCTCGTCAGAACAGCGCGGTCGGCCTCCAATTTTTCCACTTCTTTTCCATTCATTTCCCTGCCGAGCCGGCTCCGAACGATCGCGCTTGTTCTCCGCGTCGCTTATTCCTCTTCTTCTTTTCCCTCCTCATCTCCGGCGTGTAGTAGTAGTCATCCCCGGCCGGTCATTTCGCTTCCCCAGCCCTCCCTTCCGCCTCGAAACCGGGCCCTCCACTCTCTGACTGACTCTCGGGGCTCGAGCGCACCTGCCACCGGTTCCCACACTCGTTGCCCTCGCGCCGGACGTGACGTCATCGCGTAGCCCCTCTCCCGCGGCCGGGTTGTTCTGGAGCGTGAGCCGTGGTTCGGTGCCGATTTGCCGCGTGTTGTACTTACTTACTTACGTACTCGGCGAGCGATTCCGATCGTGTCGGTGTCGGTAGCGCGTGGAGGTAGAGGTAGAGAACGAGCGCGAGCGGGGCACACGCAGAGAGCGGCACGGCGCGGCGGCAAACGCGGTAATCGCCCAATGACACCGCGCTGGCTTCGTCGCGTGCACCGCGCCGAAGGGACGCCCGTTGCATTATTTCCGCTCCGTCGTGACGCACTGCGGTTACCCCAGAATCGTCACTGGATTATAAAATAGTCACGTGGACATAATAAAAAACATGAACAGAAATCGGAATTACAAAATTTTCTCATTTCATTAATCTTGATTTTTTTAGTTGAATTGAGAACGATAATATGCGCGTTTCGGAACATCCTTCATTTGTACGATCTTTAAACTGTTTACAGCGAAACAGCATATTAAGACGTATGCAGAGTATATAAAACACTTAATTATTCGCGAATGATTCTGGTGAATAATGATTGCTGCACTCGTTTTTAACGTTTATTACGCGAATCTTTATTAAGATCTTAAGATCGCCCCTTGGAAAAACAAATAAAGTAATGGTATCATCCGCCCAGGATTCGCTTTTTCCTTAAACTCCTATAAAAACAGGGAACAGGCGTACTATTTTTCATGTGATATAAATTATCGTATCAGATATCGAATGGATTATTCATTACGATCATTATATTTAATGCCGAGCGAATTTTCATGTTAATCGGTGAAATTACATATTTATATGTATCCGCATGCTGTATGTCTTAGCTGACAGAGAACTATCAATTTCGAAGAGATGAGGCGCGAGGTACGAGAGGTGTGCGTGTACGAATTTGCATAAATTATAACGATCATCGATTTCCAGTGGGCAAAAAGTAGAAAACCCGCTCCCGAACTGACCTTCTTTCAAATCGAGATACATAGTGTTCTTCGAGAGGTGCAGCAGGTGTACCGGCGCTTGCACGCACTCATCACTCGGGGAGAGATCCAGCGGGAACAATCGGTTTGCCCTTTCGATCGAGATCGAGGGGGAGATCAAGGTTGGCAACGTCAATGGGAACGCTCCCCGAGGCCGATCCAGATATTCGTCAGTCGTTTTTTTTCTTTCCTTTTCCCTTTGATGTCCGTCCGTCGCGAGCGTCTCGGTTGACATTAATTTGCATCCGGCCGTCGCCCGCTCTTGGCCCACCGTTCCATTTATGATTTGGCCGCTTCACGTTCGAACGCGAGCAATTATTTCAACGAGAAATGGCTTCAACGCTCCAGTGGCTTCTTTCAATTTACATTTTGAAACATGTTTAAAGTCTGTTCTCTTTGTGCTGTTTTTTCTCCATTTCGTTCGGCTCTGCTTTTTACCTCATTGAATCGAATCGTTCCGTTTCTTTTCGATGCCTGCTCGATCGGGTCGAAAGAAACCGATGCGACTGATCGCAGAGCAGTCATCGTTTCACTCATTTACATTCATTATTCATTTTTCATAAACAATTTTAACGCTACTGCAGACTTTAAGGATGTATTGGCTGTACAGTCGATCCCAAAAGTTTATGCACTTTAGAAACGCATTTTTTAAAAAGAAATCAGACGTCGGAAGAACACTGCTAATAATAAACAACAACAACAAATTTTTGATTTTTCCGAGATTTTTCCAAGGGGTACCCCTTCAATTTCTTCTAAATTTTCGTTTTTGGCCAATAACTCCCAAACCGTTGGACATACGGAAAAATTGCATCAGACCTTTCTTGTAGAGGACGACGAGATCTACAATTTCTGTATAAAAGTTTCTTGCTAGCGTCAGTAGTTTACGAGTTATTGACGAAAAACTAAAAAACAGTTTTTTGCAAATTACTCGTTAACTATTGACGCTAGCGAAAAGTTTTTACATGGAAATTGTAGATCTCGTCGTCCTCTACAAGAAAGGTC